>NC_071102.1:4572500-4705000 GCF_024256425.1 Clarias gariepinus
GTTCATTTGTGTTCGTGTAAGCGAGGCGCTGGACAAACGAGTGTCTAGCCAGGGATAAGGATAGCTCAGTGGTTAAGGCATTGGACTACGGTTCAGAAGATCCCAGGTTCAAACCCCACAACCACCAAATAGCCACTGTTGGGCCCTTGAGCAAGGCCCTCAACCCTTAACTGCTCAGATGTATAATGAGATAAAAATGTAAGTCGCTCTGGATAAGAGCGTCTGCCTAAATGTAGGCACATAAATTTTTCAAAAGCATGTGATTTGAAGCTCTAATTGGATTTTTAAAAAATCATTCTTATTGTTTTTAAATATTTGGGCTCATGTGATTGGACCATTCTTAACGAGTCTTATTAACAGTCATGTATTGAATAGTGATTGATGTGGAAGCAGCTAAATATAAGAGGAAATTCTGTAATTTCTTTGCTAAAATACCCCCTGGCAAGGAAATCAGATAAAGAAAGAAAAAAAGTTAAAGAGCTTGGACCAGATCGACCTGATCTTCTAATAAAGTAGCAGTCAAGTGACCGCGGCCGAGCTTACAGTACACTGGGTGCTTTTCCAGCACTTCCTGGCTATTTACAGGCGAGTTTCATTTTATTTTTGTTGGCGCCCGCCCAAAAAAAATGACCAGCCGCCACTGATAAGCTCGTCAAACATCATGCTCCTTATGGACCAAAGTGTTTTCATGTCTGTGTAGTTTTATTTCTACTCTGATGTGAATAAACGTGCACTTCTACCTGCACTTGCTTCCACCTTGGTTTCCAAACCCTGATACTGATAGAAGCTTCAGTCACTGGTCTAGTGAACCAACAATAAGATGCATTAAACAATGATATATTTACATTTCATACATCAGGGAACTGTCAAGGTTTTTTTTTTTTTTTTTTTCCACAATATTAAGCAAGACTGCCTGGACAGAATTTTATGACTTTGTCAGTCCTTCAGTATTTGGCTGAAGTTAAACCTGCACCAAATTGTTGAGTAGATGGAGTGTTATGAGCAGTTATGTGCCAGGTTATAAAGATTATTATCAGCGTACTGCACGTGTTGACAATTGGACGGAATTTATTGAAACCTTTGCAGTACTTAGATATCTGCCGGAGGTTTAACCTGCACCATAAGTGAAATCAAAATGTTGCGTAGAAGAACAGTTATGTTTTAGATTTAATAATCTACTTTAAAATAAGCTACTAATTAGTTGCTCAATGTAAACAAAAACCGTAACCAATAGATATTAATTATAAAATGTGAACTGAATATTTTTACTTGGATTATTTCATAAATTCATTGTTGAAATAACAGGACTGAAGTGGTATAATTAAATTTTAAAGCGCTGTACCATGTTAACCCTAACCCACAAAACTTTATTCAATCTACTTTTTCTTTGGGTTATGGAGTAAAACTTTGATAATCTATTCAATAAGTAAATATTGGACATTTAAGCACTTACTTTGATCATTTCTTTCTTCTTGGAGTAAATAAAATCTTTCTCTGTGTTTTTGCTTTATGTTGGGGTAACATCAGATTATTAACTTTGTAAGAATATTCTCTGTTCCACCGGTCTTTACTTAGGGTTTTTATTCACTGGGTCTCTGGCTGAGGAAGGATCACTCATTGTCTCGCATAGCAAAACACCAACCAATCATAGATGAGCCGGAATTCTAGCAACCAATCATAAAACAGAAGGTGGTATTTATCGGTAAAATGTTTAAAGACATAAACTTCTTCTGTTACTGCACGGTCGCCCTGCACCTGCAGGATCCAGGTTCGATTCCCGAGGTTTCCCTGTGCATGGAGTTTGCATGTTCTCCCCATGCTTGGTGGGTTTTCTCCAGGTACTCCGGTTTCCTCCTACAGTCCAAAGACATGCTAATTGGCGTTTCCAAATTGCCTGGAGTGTGTGAAGGTTGACCAGAGGTCATATCACAGTCATAAAAATGGGAATAAATACAATGGTCACCATTGACCTCCGCGGTCCCTAGTTGGACTACAGAGGTTCCTAGATGGATGGATGATGGAAACGCTTTGCAGCAAGCACAAGCACTTAAAAAAAAAAATAATAATAATAATAATAATTGACTGGAGCATGCCCAAACATAATAATAAAAATATTTTATCAGATCAGCGTTCATGCAAACAGTTCAGTAATCTCGTGTAAACAGTTAAGGAATCTCTCATCAGAATGATTTTAGTTGAATTAAAGAAATATTTCCCGTGTAAAAACAGCTACAGTTTCGTTTGGGGGAAAAATAAATAGTATGATTCCTTACAATATCATTTCTTTTACCCACCTAAAACATTGTAGGTTATTTTGTCTTGTTAACGATGAGTAAACAGTTTTGCGTTTTCCCTGCCTGAAATCCTTCTGTAGAACATTTAGTACAGTCCATAATCCCTTTCTGAGTTCTGAGTTATGTTCTGGACATTTTGACCTGAACAATAAAAATTGTGGTGTTTTTTTTTTTAGTTTCTGTGAATTACTTTTCTAAAAGTAGATGCCAAAAGTCAAAATGACCCGTGAACTTATGATCAGTACTGAACAGAACACAGGGGTTATGTAGTGTAGTGTAGTACACTTATAACAGTATAGTGTATATTTTGTAGTTTATTCTCTCTCTCTCTCTCTCTCTCTCTCTCTTTCTCTCTCTCCAGCTGTGAGGAGGATGGAGGGACATAAACAGTCATCTACAAGTCTCGCCCCCCATTTCCTACTGAGAATCCCCTGCCCTATAATAATGAGTTAATCAGCCTGATTGCACATTCATCACCCTGTGTGTGTGTGTGTGTGTGTGTGTGTGTGTGTGTGTGTGTGTGTGTGATTCTTTGTGGACCATTATGACAGAAATATATGACAATTTGGCCTGACCGTAGGAGTAGCATTAAATGTAACTATGTAAATACACATAAAGACAGTAATACAGATGTGCATGTGTGTGTGCGTGTGTGTTTTACTTGGGAAATGAAATATTTGAGAGCTGATGTTTCAGGCTAAGAGAGGACAGCGGAGCCGCTGCAGCTGAGTAAACACGCTAACACCACGGACAGGTACGAAAGCAATTCCAAACTCTGCCCCGGAGGAAGACAATTATAGGGACACGCGGAAACGACGAGCGCCGGAGGAAATATTAAAAGTGAGAATGATTAATGATTGAAAATACAGACGTAATGACGTTGCCGTGGTTACGCGGCAAATACGGGCTAGGAGAAGGCTAGAGCTGTAATTTTGTCCAGGGTGAAGAACGTGGAAATTGGCGGATCTATCCAAATTCGTTTAGTTACGTCTGAATGAGAGGAATATGAACAGGAAAGTCATAATGGAACACAAGTATTTCAGTGCACAGGGAAGTGATTGGACACTGCTGTTTGGATCAGATTATTCTCAGGAATGAGTCCATCTTTGTACAGTGGACGTTCTCAAATCCCATATCTGAAAAGTGAAAATGAAAATAACCAGGAAAAAAAAAATCAACATTTTTGGTTAGGATATGTGAGAAATACAGAAGGACTTTAAACTTTGTGTGACACTAACTTTAGGCAGAGTTGTGTATTCTCCTTGTGTGGGTTCGCTTCGAGTCCTCCAGTTTCATCCCGCACAAGTGTGTGTGTGTGTGTGTGTGTGTGGTCCATTCAGGGTGTATGTACTCTGTTCCAACATCAGGGCCAGCCAGTGTTCCTCAGATCCACCCTGACCAGCATAAACTGCTGAAGAGATGAATAACAAAGGTTCCTTGTACTGATTAGTTAAAATATTGATTAATATTATTTAAAATTGATTCTTCTTAAAATTAATAGACCCAAATAAGCCATGTCATAATCAGCACCTGCGTTATCTAATGTCCATTAAAGACAGTGAGGAAAAGAAACCCCAGGATGACGATCAGCTTGAGGATGATGCCCATTCCTAAATTTACACAATCAAAACCATGAACTAATTCACTCTGGAGAAAAAAAAATTTTATTTTTAAAGGTTTTCAACAGCTTTTTTCCCCCTTTCCAGTTCAGGGCCGTGTAGCCCGAAGCAAAATGTCTTCCTAATTATCCTTAATTATTGTTCAAAATTAGTTGCTTCCTGCCTGGCCACAAAAAAAATATAACATTAGATACACTCTGAATCTGCAAACAACAAAATCCTCTGAAAATATTAATAAAACAGAGCTTTGTTTGATTCAAAATGCAGGAATGCTTTATATCGTATATTAAGCAATATCACAGGAGAGGGAGTGCTGTTGTGCTGAATATCAGCAAGGCTGTGATGCGGTTATAGGCATGAGTACAACAGCACGACCTCCAGTGTAATATTGCTTTTATACAATAATTTCACAAACACCCTTTTATTGGAAACTGCTGCAGTTATTTTGCTCCGCCAACAAAAACGAATCCTACTGCAGAAAATGGCACGGCAATAAATGCATCCATCTTGGAATTTTGATGCTCAACAGAGCTGTGCAAGGTGATCGATGCTTTGTTGGTTGATTTAGTTATGTTTTCGAATACTTTTTGATTTAGACTTTTAAAATTATTTCAGTAAATGTTATAAAGCGCTTTCATCGTCCACAAATACTTGCATTTTTGCGAGAGTATTACATTTTCAGCTTTCGATTTCAACTATAAGTTCATGCATTACTGCCATCTACTGGATTGGAGAGTGGAGAAAATTGGCAGGGTAAAGATAAAGACTGTTGCTTTGTTGTACAAGATTTAAACAATCAATAACACAAGTTACAAGGAATTTCAATGTTTATTAGACAATTTAAGTAGTTTTACATACTTCAAAACCTGTAAGATACAGTATATAATGGTGAAACAGTTCACACAATAAACCTTGGTGTTACAGGGGGCATGGAGGTGTAGTGGTTATCACTGTCGTCCTGTACCTCCAGGGTCTGGGTTCGATTCCCAGCCAGGTTTGATTCCGCCTTTGGGTGCATGAAGTTTCTACTGTGTTTGACATTTGCAGATTAGGCTAATTGCCATTCACAAATTGCCTGTAGTGTGTATGTGTATGTGTGTGTGCCTTGCGATGGATTGGCACCCCATCCATGGTATACTCAGCCTTGTGCCCTTATTCTCCACCGTGTGCCAGTCTTCTGGGATAGGCTCCAGGCCCCCAGTGACCCTGTACACAGGATAAAGCAGTACTGACGATGAATGAGTGAGAGTGATTTCAGTCACGTGTCGTCTAACCTAGCAGCTTTATCCACTTTCAGAGATGCATTGCCCTCATTCCATTTGTAGTCATGCTGTTTTGATAAAATTCTTCTCACTGTAAATCAAAGTCAGAAATTAATGCAAAACATCAAGGTGCCGGTTTCTTGTGATGTTTGTCTATAATTAAATGTTACGCACTAAACCTCCAGGAAATGAATTCACTTTTCAGACTACTGCAGCCCCATATTATTAATGAGAAAGTGTTGTTGTTCTCAGCCGTGTTAGCATAATCACACCTTTGCTAAATAAAGTGCAGGCATTTGTGTGGATTGCATTAAATAGTTGACTAGGTGACGGTGAGGGAAGAAGGTGTTCTAGGAGATAATATACATTATTAATGATGTTACCTGTTTAGCACACACACACACACACACACACACACACACCTGTTCATTATTCGTTCGGTTTTTATTATTATTATGATTATGCAGATGAGTGAAGCACCTGCTCACGGAGAGGATCAAGACAGATTTAATTTATTTAATTAAAGCTGAGAGTTCAGTAAATGCATTCATGTGCACTGTACAGCAATGGCCAAACGTATTAAGACAACATCTATTATCCCATGTGTTATATTTCTACATGTGCACAAAACAGGTGATGTCACTAATTACTGTAGTTCTCCCTCCCATCTAGCTGAAGAGTTGCACTAAATGGAATCAGTTGGTTTAGTTAATAAATGGAACAAATATCTGGCGAGACGTTTACTTTCTGAAGCCGGGGTGTCCACCTCTGCATGAAAAAATAGCTACAAATTGGGGAAAAAAGTGTGTGTGTGTGTGTGTGTCGGGGGGGTGCTTGTATATTTTTCATATACAAGTTTGTTAAATAAATAATGGTAAAAAAAAAAAAAAAAGTTACCCAAGTTGTTGTCTTAGGTCATATTTGCCTAATACTAAAATAATTTTTATTATGGTTTTACACACACATAAAAAAACATACTCAAGTTTGAATGTAAATAATTTATAGAGCCTAATATGCATTTATTTATTTAAAAAATATATAGAATAATAATTAAAAAAATTGCTGTTACAGAACATCAAACATATAATTAAATAGTATAATAAAAAAAAAGGATAAATTGAATATAAAAGTAAATACTTTTGACTTTGAAGTGATATGGTAGAATAAACCTACAGTATTAAAGAACTTGTATTAACCTTTAGTTAAAGTAAAATGTCTAATTCTCGCTCATAGCTCTATCATTACCCAAAAGAGCTGTCAGTCATCACTTATGGAGCCATACATCCTCTCTTTGGAACACACACAGATAAAAAAAGAAAAAAAAAATCAAAGAATGATTGACCTTTCTTCATCTTTCCATGCTTTCTGCTTACTACACGCTGCCACAGCATAGATTGGGCGACTTTGATCATCGTCTATTGAAGCGTCTCTGTCTCTGGAGCTTCAACTGATTCCCTCGTCAGCATTAACACACACATATTGTTTCAATAAGTGCAAATTGATTTATATCAGTTGTAAACTGAGCCCTGGACATGTGCAGAGACTGCGTGCCTCTGAGCGCCGGGAACTCGATGGTGGCTCGACCTGTTCATTAGAGAGAGCATGGAGGAGGAATCGATCAGGACACTGAAGGTCAGGAAGGTCTGATTCTCCTGGACAATAGAATCATTTTAAAAAGAAATAATCAAAATAAAACAATCGGTGAATGTAAACTTCCTCAAAGTACAAGTCTTCTTTTTAACAATCTATCTTTTAAAATGTGTGAATGTGTAATTTTATGTGTTATGGCTTGAAACTGCACGTGATGAAATGGGAATAATAATGAATGAACAGAATAAAATGTCCTTCATATAAGAAGTACAAAGTAAAAATATAAGGAATATTACATGCAAAAATCGGATGCGTTAATTAAAAATCATACGGAAAAAAATACACTTTCAAATGTGTGGGTCATGTTAGTATTCACGCGTCAATTAAGACTGAAATATTGTTAAATCCAGCATCAATAATTAACATATTGTTCCTAAAAAGAGAACTCCGATCAAAATGTCTTCTAGGTGGTTTTTAATAAAAAAATATTAACAACATTGAAGTTAGCAAATAAAATAGCTATTTCTACAGTATATGCTTTACTTGTTGCTACAGTAAGTGCTAGCAACCGCAAAGCTAGTAACAAACTAGCTAGCATGATCTATTACATAATTAATTATTTAGGTTTCTTTTGCAAAATAGTAAAAAATTAGAAATTTTATTTATTTATCTATTTTATGATATTACTTACAGTAGTATGTAGCATTAGCTTCATAGCTGCTCTGTATAGCGCCTAGAAAATAAAATGAGCTAGCTTGTATATATTACATGTTTAGCTACATAACCAACCTGGAAGTTGAAGCTATTTGTAGATACAGTAGATGTTAGTCAAGAATTTGTAGAATTTTATCACATATTGGTCTGATATTGTCACAAACTAATGAATTTATCCCTTCCGTCCATTTTGTAGCTACAGTAGCAAAATGTGGATACATGGAGAAACTGCGGATACATGAAGAAAAAACAACAAAAGTCTTAAGGGTTAGAGATTTTCCCTTTTTATTTAAGAGCATCCTATAATATTTTGTCCCCCTGAACGTGGATTGTACGTGGATTCTGCTCCGATTTTTCATGAGATGGACTTAAAGATCTAAAATTCATTCCAGATACACAATATTACCATTTCTCTCAAACATTGTTCACAAATCAGTCTAAATGTGTGATAGTGAGCACTTCTGCTTTGCTGAGATAATCCAATCCACCTCACAGGTGTGCCACATCAAGATGCTGATCTGACATCATGAGTAGTGCACAGGTGTACCTTATACTGCCCACAATAAAAGGCCACCCTGGTATGTGCAGTTTTTTGCTTTATTGGGGGTCTGGGGACTCCATTTGCCTCATGCAGTGCAACACATCTTCTTCGCATAGAGTTTATCAGATTGTCAATTGTGGCCTGTGGAATGTTGGTCCACTCCTCTTTAATGGCTGTGCGAAGTTGTTGGATATCAGTGGGAACTGGTACACACTGTCGTATATGCCGGTCAAGCACATCCCAAACATGCTCAACGGGTGACATGTCCGGTGAGTATGCTGACCATGCAAGAACTGGGACATGGGGCCGTGCATTATCTTGCTGAAACATGAGGTGATGTTCATGGATGTATGGCACAACAATGGGCCTCAGGATCTCATCACGGTATCTCTGTGCATTCAAAATGCCATCAATAAAATGTACCGGTGTTCTTCGTCCATAACAGATGCCTGCCCATACCATAACCCCACCACCACCATGGGCCACTCGATCCACAACATTGACATCAGCAAAACGCTCACCCACACGACGCCACACACGCTGTCTGCCATCTGCCCTGAACAATGTAAACCGAGATTCATCCGTGAAGAGAACACCTCTCCAACATGCCAGACGCCATCGAATGTGAGCATTTGCCCACTCAAGTCTGTTACGGCGACGAGCTGGAGTCAGGTCAAGACCCCGATGAGGACGACGAGCATGCAGTTGAGCTTCCCTGAGACGGTTTCTGACAGTTTGTGCAGAAATTGTTTGGTTATGCAAACCAATTGTTTCAGCAGCTGTCTGAGTGGCTGGTCTCAGACGATCTTGGAGGTGAACCTGCTGGATGTGGAGGTCCTGGGCTGGTGTGGTTACACGTGGTCTGCGGTTGTGAGGCCGGTTGAATGTACTGTACTGCCATATTCTCTGAAACGCCTTTGGAGACGGCTTATGGTGAAGAAATGAACATTCAATGCACGAGCAACAGATCTGGTCGACATTCCTGCTGTCAGCATGCCAATTGCACACTCCCTCAATGCTTGTGGCATCTGTGGCATTTTGCTGTGAGACAAAACTGCACATTCCAGGGTGGCCTTTTATTGTGGGCAGTATAAGGTACACCTGTGCACTACTCATGATGTCAGATCAGCATCTTGATGTGGCACACCTGTGAGGTGGGATGGATTATCTCAGCAAAGCAGAAGTGCTCACTATCACACATTTAGACTGATTTGTGAACAATGTTTGAGAGAAATGGTAATATTGTGTATCTGGAATGAATTTTAGATCTTTAAGTCCATCTCATGAAAAATCGGAGCAGAAACAAAGGTGTTGTGTTTATATTTTTGTTGAGTGTACATCACAAAATTACTGTCTTTAAAAAGTAATCAGTTACATTACAGCGTTACTTTCGAATAAAAAAAATGGCCCAAAATCGGTTAACTACTACACCCCTATCTCACCTGCGGTTCATCATGATTCACCGCGAGATTTGGCGCTGTGATTAGGTTTTCGTCTTTCCGCGCGTTGGTCCTCGCACACACACTAACGGATTGGGAATGACTGTTGTCTGGCTCACGGATTACATAAATTGTCTAAATAACGGACTACATTTTTGAAAATATAACTAAATAACTGAGCACTTAAATGGTGGACATGATGCGTTATACTACTCGTTACATCAAAAAAAGTCATCCAAGTAACACCCATCACTGGTGGCTAAGGCTCTAGGTTGGTCATCTAAAGTATGAGGATCTGGGTTCGGGCATTGCCTTTGGTGGGTTTCCATGCCCCGTAATAACCAGCGACTGAATACCGTGCCAGTCCAAACCCTAGTTAGAAAATTGAGAGGGGTGACGAGGAGGGCATCTAGCATAAAACCTGTGTCGAGTGGTTTGGATGTGTGTGACCCCTTGATGGGAGTAGCCGAAAAAAAGTTTGTCTATTGTTAAGCAGCAAAAATATGCAAAATGTCTTTTTGCTTGACGCTTGAGAAATCATAACAGTTCTTGACAAGTCTTGATAATTCATAGCCAATCGTGATTATATTATATTTTATTTGGTATAACAGATACTTAGTAGTTCGTAGTCCAAAGGTAAATCATAACAAGTGGGCGTTATATCAGCTGAATCTCATTTAAAGAGATTTATTTATGATCAATGCTCATCTGGGTGATACCCGAAGGCATACAGTAGTTTCCTATTAAGTCTGGTTCCTCTTAAGATTTCATCCTGGTGCCATCTAGTTGTCATTACAGTTGATACAATAAAGTTTCTAATTAATTAAGTTCAATTCAAAGTTTTACTGCGGCCATGACCACATTGTGCTTGAATCCTTCTGTGGATGTCAGTTGGTTTTATGCCTTAATTCATGAAAAAGTCCCGGTTTGACTTGAACAGGCTTTGTAATTCCTTAAAGATATAATAAAAGGAGAATACCTTTATTTGGACATCTTTTGAATTCATTTCATCTAAAATATAATAATAATAATAATAATAATAATAATAATAATTGTAATAATTTTTCTAGCACAACTCTATTCCAATATGACTATCTGTCTGTATTCATCACTTTGGATGTTTTTTTTTTCCCTCTATACATGAATATGTTGATCTCATTACGGTTTTCCACATCTCATTTGTTTTCCTTTACTGTATTCATCATGGCACAATGCATTTTTTCTATCAATGCCTGCCTAAACACTACGATTAGCCATGTTTCACTCCTCTCTCTCTATCTCTCTCTGTTCTGTGTGCATGTACGACTCTCTGAGGGGCATTTGAATCCATATTAATTTCCTTTCTGGCTGTTATGCTCCAGCATATGAACTGCAGTGTTTCGCTATTAATCTGTCAGTAATTTAGCATCTTGTAAACTAATTATGCCTTACATATTAATATAATTGTTTTGCCGAGCTGTAAAACAAATCGATGTGTTTGCAGAGAAGGCGTTAAATTGAATCGAGTCATTATAACCACGTGTCAATGTCTCATTCTAGGTTATGAAGGTAGAAAAGTGGATGTCAGCCACAGGTCAATACACAGCCCTCCCCGGCTCCATAAAAATCCATGCAGCTCCACTCAGTAATGTGGATTAAACCCACACAATCACATGAGAGAGAGAGAGAAAGAGATCATATCCCTCTCACCAGAGTTCAAGAAATATTGATATTGTTTCACGTAAAATGTGATGGTGGAGTTTACGCTGCCATTTAGGATTAGGGAGGCTCATGACATCGGTAAAATTATTCTCTCTCTCTCTCTCTCTCTCTCTCTCTCTCTCTCTCTCTCCTTCTACTTTCTCTTCTCATACACACCTCTGGAACTCTTTTCTTGGCATGCGGCATTATCCGCAACATGATCAATAAGCAACCGAGAGCAGATCAGACAACTTTGGATGTTAAACAGCAGCAAAAAGAAACAGCTGGATTTTTTGAAGGAAATAAACAAACAATCATTTTTAGGAATCTGCTTAGAAATTGCACGCAAATTAAGCTTGACAGATCTGCATTATGCTGCAGAATCTTCATGTAAACTCTTAAATTTTTATCTGATTAAAAATTATGTGTGTATACATTTAATTAACAATGTTAAGTTTATTCCAACCTAACATTGTAAAATAAATAACTAGCAGAAACAATAATTCCGCTTCATTACAACATTGCGTCACTAATTATTGTTGTACAACAGCACACCCAGTTGTTTTATTCCTTAAATGTTTCCAGATTTCTCAACCTCATTTCCATTTTTAGTTTATTTCATAGCTTGATATGCAAACTGCAGATTCGAGACAGTTTATTCCAACTTAACATTGTAACAGCATGTTAGTGAAAAACAAAGCTACTGTAACTGGGTAAAACATCAGAGCTACAGTTGGACTATTAACAAAGTTTATTTCTATATATATATATATATATATATATATATATATATATATATATATATATATATATATATACACACACACACACACACACACACACACAGGGAAAACATGCAAGACCCAAGGCAAGAATCAACAGTGCTAACCACTAAATCACAGTATACACTGTATTTTTTAAATAAAATATTAAGCCTACATAGCATTAACTATCTTTATCTAAAGTTTAACTTGTTGCAAACCACATGGATTTTGATCAAAACCTGGCATGATTAAAAGTTAGACCAGGTTTATTTGCTGCTTCAGATAACAATTCTGAAAGTTCTTGTTATAAAAACAGTAAAAGAAAAAAAAAAAACAGTCAATGTAAACCAAACAAAATAATATTGAAACCACTAATATTAAGACAACCTAGGTTTAGTGTTCCCCTTGTGCCACTGGGGCAGCTCTGGCCCCTCAGGGAAAAAAGAGTGTCTGAGGAAGGATAGGAGAGAATACATTGCATTTCATCTGCATAACAATAGTATAAAAAAAAAAACATGAGAAAATATGACCTTACCAAGAGACCGGGTATAGAGAGAGAACATGAGAGAACACAGTACTGAGCCCTGTGGGACACCAATAGAGAGTCTGCATGAGGCAGATGTGGATCCCCTCCATGTCACCTCATACAACCTACTGTATTTATGCTGTTCCAAAGATTCCAAGGCCTTTAAGAATAGGATAAGGGAATCTTGTGATTCACTGTGTCAAATGCAGCTGACAGGTAAAGGAGGATAAGGACAGATGATAGTTTAGCTGGTCTAGCAGGATGGAGCTTCTTGCTGACCGACAGATGGGCAGAGTCTGTGGAATGTGCCACTTTGATTCCAGATTGGTTGGGATCGTTGAGATTGCTCTGTGAGAGTTAAGGACACATTTGGTTGGAAATTATTACAGCATAGCACTGTACCTGAAGCTATATCAAATATTCCAAATAGTATAATTCATCTACAGAAATTGTTCACAAATCTTGCAAAACACATACTGTACAGCAATTTTTATTTATTTGAATTGATACTGTTAGAACTTGAAGCAGTCCAATACACATTGTGTGAAGAATGTATAATTTTTTAATAATTGTATTTTTTATATACTTACATGCTTACATACAGTACACCTCTTTAAGTGTTTTACATATCTAGTCTGTGCTTTTTTTTAAACTACCTTTTTTTTTTGCTAGTCAAAAGAAGTTGTAGATACTGTACTTAACTCATGTGGTTCTGGCAACCATTACAGCTGTCCAGCTTGATGATTGATCATCTTTGTTTACAGTGTTTAAAGAACAAGACAGATTTCAAAACATTATTTTGTTACACACATAAATAACAGCAGACCAAAAACGAAGCCGTGATCCATGTACGCGTGTTAAATGCTGGCTCGGAAACACAGCTCGTACAATCAAATAACAATAACAGTCTCCGTCTTTGGCATGAAATTATGTCAGTGTGAAATTCCCCTCATAGATCTTGGGCTGACAGCTCACCTCCAGCTGGAGCAGTACAGTAATGGTACAGTAATGAGCACAGTTTAAGAGGAGCCACTTGTACATGGAGCCAGTCTGAATATAACACAGACAGCTCGCTGGATGAGGAAATGTTATATTCTGAAAAGAAATTAAATTCTAAAACAAATAAATTATATATGAATATATTTGTTGCACGTTTTGACTTTTTATAAATAAATAATCCAAAATCATTACCGTTGTGTATGGTTAGGGCTTTCCTATTAATTGATGTCCAATTAACTTGTCCTCCTAATTATTGGCACTCTTCAAGAAAATGGATGAGCTGTCACACAGTTGATTAAACGGAGTTCATCATTTATGATGTCAACAAAAATCTGTCACTTGTTCAACTTTTTCAAAACAATCTTTATGCCCATTGGCCCTTAGAGAAACGAGCATTTATGTAAAGAATAACACACATGGTTAAGGCTTGGTGTGTTGAAGTGGCTATGGGGACGATTTTTTCCTTTTTTTAACTGAATAAAAATTCCTGACAGTTCTTGGTTTTTGGTGTGACATCACCTACAAACTGACTACACATTAATTACAAAAGATATGATGCACTTATGAATCAGGTAAGATTCTTGGACAAAAGAATTATCTAAGAACTGTCTAAGAACCATCCAAGAACCGTCTAAGAACTGTAATGATTTACCTGCTAACTGATACAAAGTACCCTCCTGTACTATATGTGAACATGTGCTATGAATTGCTTAAAAATATGACAGAAGAAGCTTGGTCTTTAAATATGAGGTTTGGTCAGACTTCCCATCTTTTCTGATAAATCCCACCTTCTATATTTTATAATTGGTTACAAGAACTCAATTGAATTCAATTCAATTTTATTTGTATGGCGCTTTTAACAATTGACATTAAGATGGATTTTTAAATAATGTTTGAGCTAGAATTAGACATTTTAATCAATAAACAAACTCGATTTTTAAAAATCTATTTGTTAGGCTGCTGTACAGTACAAGCTCATGTACTGTACAAGTTAATACTAATGTATAGAAACAATCTACAGTATAGAAACAACAAGGTATAAGAAGGTGGTACACATTCAACTGAAATATGTTTTAGGAAATAGCAGGAAAAAATAAAAATTTATTATTTATATATTTGTTAGTTAGTTAATACTGGGAATTTGAATTGTAAAACATTATTATTTGCATTATACTGTATAAAATAAAGAGAAATCTCATTCTCAACTCCACTGAAATTTATTCCCTTTCTTCTTGATTTTCTGTTGTGATGCAGTCAGTCTGTCTGTCTCTACTGGTGTTAAAGCTGATCTCGGCAGGAGGAGAGCCTTACTAACAGTCGATAGAGCGATACGTTGCACTCTGGAGGTAGCAGGGTGGGACATGAGTCTATAACAGAAGGACCAAGCTGCTTTATCTGCTCATTAAGGCCTGAGATATGGATTAAACCTGCAGCGAAAACATTGCTAGGAACAACACACACACACACACACACACACACACACACACAAAGTACATATATACATTGTGCTCTCATATCTCCTTACTTTAATTTCATCCACCTCTCATCCTGACATCCTCTCCTTTTTCTTAAGTCTTCTTTGTTGTTGTTTTTTTTCTTTTTGTGCAGAGCTCAAACATGCCACTAATGTGTCTTTTCATTAATTATGGATGCAATTTTTGCTCTCGTCCACCCTTAGTTTATTTAAAAGGAGACAGGTGGAGGAAATCAAAGTGCAGGAGGGAAATAAGTGAGAGATAGATAGAGAGAGAGAGAGAGAGAGAGAGAGAGAGAGAGAGTTTCACCTTTTACAAATTCATACCTCACTTTGAATTATTCATGTGAGCGTGACATTTTGTAAACACACAAAGACCATCTGCTTTGACAAATCGTTTCTAATGAATGGACTTTTCCTGAGACAAGGGCGAACGCAGTTCATGGTCTAGTTTAAGATAAGTATAGTAGTAGTTTATTTATTTAAATTTTATTTTAGATTTTACTAGTTCACTTTTTTTGCAAAAGTAACTTTATCAAATATCTATCTATCTATCTATCTATCTATCTATCTATCTATCTATCTATCTATCTATATATATATATATATATATATAATACAGTATTTTTCTGTTTATCAGCTTCTTTTGTCAACTAAATGAGAGTTTTATGTGAAGCATAAGGATTTCATAGCCTCAACCTCACAGGATGGATTTTTTTTTTTAAGTTATCAGGCTCTTTTCTGCTTTAGAAATTTAATACATTGAAAAAGTAAAACACATGGGTTTATTTAAGTGACATGAGACAGAGCTTCAAAAATTGCTCGGTGCAATGTATTAACCAATTATGAGCACCGTGTGTGGGCCTGACTGCTTAACCTCCATGTCCAGAGTGCTCAGGTTTGTCTCCTTAATGAAAGCAACCCAAGAGTACAATTTAAAAGATTTCCTTGCATGGCCCTTAAGAACCATCATCATCATTGTGTTCAAGCAAAGAACTTTTCTTTTTTTTTTTCTTTTTTGTTTTTCTCTTTTGCTTAACTGGGAGTTTTTAATTTACGGAAATAATTATTCTAATGTACGTACAATCCCAGTCCCCAAATAAAAGAATAAAAGATCTCTGGAAGTTTGGGCGTGTTGAGTGATCTTTATATACACCCCCTCCTTTAGTGCTGTTGAACAATTTTGTCAGCTCGGGGTGAGAGGTCCGGGTGAGTCGATCAGGCTTTGAAGTGTGGAGGTCAGTAAGAGGCCAGATATCTCTACAGTCACACGGCTCATGAGGAGAGGTCAAGAAGTGCTGGTGATGAGGAAATACAAGACAATGTTTACACTCAGCACAGTTAGTTGAGTTTTTAATAACAGGATTGAAATTGAAACATATTGGATAAACCCAATAGAAATCATATACTTTTTGGGGGCATTGTCTTTGGATATATTGCATTTTGGTCTAAATTTTTGTGACTTTCAGATGAAATGGCTGCAGAACACCAATGGCAGAAGGTTATAGACTATAGGCATTCAGATGGCAGGAGCCAAACTTGTCTCTCTTAAAAACGTTAAGATCTTATTTTTTTCTTAGGATATACAGTAGATGTGTCCCTTAATGTACAGTAGTCCTAAAGTAAATGTGTTGACCTTAAGATGGCAGGAGCTAAACTTGTCTACCTCAGGATGGCAGAAGCTATAGTCATGGATGCCTCAGTATGTTAGGAGCAGAAGTTTCAGTGCCTCAGGATATCAGAAACAGGAAAAAGTGTCCTCATAATGGCAGAGATAGGAACTTGAATGTCACTGGAAGAAAGGAATCATCTCCAGGTGAAATAAGCAGCACAACATTAGGTGATCATGAGCAACATATTTGTAGGATTAGAAGGTGGTGAGTCCATCCCAACCATCCAGGTTGACACCATCTTCAGGTTCAGGTGCTTCAGGTGGTGATGATCATGATGATGATGATGATGATGATACCAAGAATGAGAAGGTAACCTCTGTCAAGATTGAGTAAAAAAAAAAAGTAACCATGCTCTCTAGTTTGACGTTGCAACTCAACAGATGAAGATGTCTGGAAATCCAGCTGGGAAGGAGGCAGTCAAGACTAAACGACAATATTAATTAGAGACAGCGGGCTGCTGCATGAGACTTTCCTCAGTGCCCAAGAGCAGCTCGTTTTACCCAGCTTTAATATACACACCGAGTGCATGGAGCCATATCCATTGATCCAGGCTGAGAGAAAGAATGAGAGAGAGTGAGACAGAATGAACGCCACACACACACACACACACACACACACAAACACACACACCCTGAATCACACTGACTCACACACACACACGCCATTAGCTTTGCGGGTCGACAACTGTACTGCAATTGATTGATGGACTAGAAGCTGTTAATATTATTTATGGAAGAGAGCTACACTGCTCGGTGCCTCCACCGCAACCCATAATAAGCCATAATTGATGGCTTGGGAGGTTCCGCCTTCCCCCCCACGTTGACCCCCGGAGCTGCGCAGGGGAGACGGATGGCCTCAGCTACGGTTATGATTGATATTATCAAATTACATAAGCGGCCGACGGGCTTAAGTGGGGGGCATTGATTTTAGATTAGGGCGCCGTTCAACACATCATAGGAGGGACGAGACAGTGGAAGTGGACCTTATCTTACCTTCTGGAGCATGCTCGTTATCATTTCTGCTCTGTTCACGACTTGGCAATGGATCTCCCATTGACCTTTTTCCACCTTTTCATGTTAAAGCAATATACACTTGTAAAATGCATTTTAAAAACGCCACGTTTGACCCTTACCGTGGCAATATGATGGGATTTTCTTTCCTTGGATGAAACAGCAGCCAACCTGAACACAAACAGTATAAAATACATTTTTGAAAAAGTGGCCATGGAATGTAAAAGAGACATAACTTCTCTTAGTAATTAAGAAAGGCGGAAGGACATGACTGCATAAGTATTTATCGTATTTGCCAAGCAGGATTCTTAGCCATGCTTCGTGGTAGCGTCTTGGTCAGCGCTCTTAGCTCAGGACTTCATCTCTATATTACAAATGTGTATTTCTGAATAATCGGTTCCATGAGCCATATATATGTGGCTTTTTTTTAATATATCATTTGAACCCAGCAGAATAAAAGGGTCATTATGGGATGTGGCGAGACAGAAGGCTCCTGCTAGATGCCTGGCTTGAGTTAGTGGCAAAAAATATTAGAGGCTCTGGGACAACTGAACATAAACAAGCTCAAGCGAAGCTTCTCATTTGTGTGATATAATTGTGCATAAGATGGTGAATAGCTCAGACATGAAGTTTCTGTGCTCATGTGTGCTCCTGACCTCCAAAAGATGAAATAATATTAAAGGGAAAAAAAAAAAAAAAGAAAAACAGACCCTGTAGTTGTTCATGTTTAATTACACATGAATCATAACCTGAGCAAACCCAACATCAGCATGCCACGTTTACCAACAGCACATATAAAAAGAAGCATCGTTATGCTATAATCTGATCTCCTACACTGGGTCCATTTGTTTCAGACTAAGAAAATGAGCTATCATTTAGAGCTGCAATAAGCAGGTCCGGATTTAAATGATCACCTTTGTGGAGGAGCGGGAGCCGTCCGGCGGGTTGTAGTGTGTTCTCCCATTAAGCAGTCTGGTTAAAGCACAAAACGCCAGACTATCGCGTCATGATGTCGTTAATGATCATAGATTATGCATAAGGAGGCTATGAACCACGTTTTTCTATTTTAGACTGATCAGAAACTGGACACAAAGTGGGACTGGTAAGCTAAAGAGAAAAGCTGCCAAAAATCCAGGGCAATGTGAAGATTATGTTGAAGTGTACTGTATACTGTAGCTCATACACCTGCTTCACTTAGACACTGAATGATAATATTAATTCTGATCATTTATTTAGTATTAAATAAAAAGTGAGCACTATGTATACAAAACCCCTTGAAATACAATTAATTAATCCATACAGTAATCAAAGTATCAAGGCCATGTCCATACTGACCTATGTACACATTCATAGCAGGTCATATCCCGTAATATATTAATTGGCATGTATACATACTTGCATGTACGCAATTATAAAAGTGTTTTATACTTAAATAATTCTTTTGATTGTGTAAAGCTGCTTTGCGGCAATGACAATTGCTAAAAGTGCTATACAAATAAAATTGAATTGAATTTTAAATTATTAGTATTAGGAAGTATATACATATTCTATTCAAGTATATTCATTCATATCTTTTCCTGGCACACCTTGGCCTTTGTTTGAACCCACAGGTAAAAATAAAGTGGGCTATGATCTGGAGATATTGGAAACCACTTTAAACAAGGTCACTGGGACCACTACAAGAACCTTGGAAATGACCATCCAACCATCTATTGAAATCTAGACTTTGGAGACGGGGTGATGTTTTCAGTATTATACTCCATATAACATACTGTATATACACACTATATGGGCAAAAATATTTGGCCAAATTTGGTTTTAATCAATCAGGCTCCTTATCCCCAGTGAACTGCAATCTTAATGCGTCAACATACCAAGACATCTTGGACATATGGATAGATTTTTCTATTCCAACATGACTGTGCACCAGTGCACAAAGCAAGGACTACAAAGACCTGGTTTGATGAGTTTGATAAAAGAACTTTACTGGCCCGAACACAGAGCCCTGACTTCAACCCCATCGAGCACCTTTGGGAAGAACTGGAACGGAGACTGTGAGCCAGACCTTCTCGTCCAACTTTAGTGTCTGACCTTAGAAATGCTCTACAGAATGAATGGGCATGAATTCCCACAGACACACTCCAAAATCATGGGGACGGCCTTCCAAGAAGAGCTATGTTTAAGGTAAGAGAATTTCCACATACACAATGTGATGGGATCTCGGAGGGTTGGGACTAAACAGCTGTGTATCCATAAGAAACCCACTTTTTAGTGAGACTCATCAGAAAAAAAAGGCTTCAGTTTGCTAGGGAGCATACAGATTGGACTTTGGAGCGATGGAAAATGGTCATGTGGTCTGATGAGTCCAGATTGACTCTATTCCAAAAAGATGGGTGCATCAGGGTAACCATGCATAGTGTCCACTGTATACGCGTCTGGAGACAGTGTTATAATCTGGTGTTGCTTCAGTTGCACAGGTCTAGACTCAGCAACGTTATGGGGCAATAAATGAAATCAGCTGACAACCTTTATGTACTGAATCACCACGTTATCACATTTTTGGAGTTTTTTCATTAAGGGCATGGGTACAGTATAATCCAGAAAAAATAAAAAAATATATAAATATATTGACTGGGCAGTGTAAAATTGATACAATGGATGCCCTTATTGTACTGTTTTTGTACTTATTGTCATTAATATAGCAGGATGTATTAATGTGTTCATGCTTAACATGAACTTTCCATTCGTGTATTTATAGATCATCACAGCTATGTTGTTCATGGAAAGTGTTACAAAGTGTCAACTGAAACATATTTATTGAGAAGCAATCCAAAAACAGACTGGTGTTTGTTGTCCAGTTTTGCTAAAATGTCAACATCTGTCTGATTATGGACGTGATTGGTACATAATCTTTAATACCCAAAAGCTTGTATTTTATGCTTGCACACATTTATTTATTTTTTATTAACCCTGATCTTGGGGAACAAGCCAGGCAACAGCTGGATGACTCCTCGCACCCAGACCACCGTGACAGGCAGCGTCCATTAAGGTGTCATTTCCGTTTCCTTTGATCGGAATGAAAAAGGATCTCCTCGTCTTGACCCCTGCTATCATAACATCCTCTGTTTTGAAAATGGAGGCTATTCTGCTCGGGGACAACGGTTATTAAAACTGCCCCGGGACATTCTCATCAATCCGGTGATTAGAACCTCGATCATAAAGAAAGAACAGAAGAGCATCGTCTCCTTTTCACCTTTTCACATAGCTGCATTAGTATTTATAATAACCCATTCGGGCCTGACTGTTACTACGTAAAATTCCCAACACACTTTAATTAGTGGAGACAGATGGCCCTTATCGGGACGGGCGAAAAAATAAAAACCCCTCAATGTGCTTTCTGTGTGTAAGCCACTACGCAGCTCTAGGTGTGACACGACGATGAGACGGGAACGTGTATGAAAAACATATCAGAATTCCCCGAGGTCATCACACCACCTCGCTGCATGAAGTTCTAACAGTTTTGTGTGCAAGTTTGTTTTGGTGTGTGAAAAACGACACAGATCCTGTGATTTATGCTTCTTCATGACTTTCCTGACACCTCCGCTACTAATGGCTCCTTATTTTAGAAGCGACTAATTATCATTTCATTTCAGAAATCAGTGTGTTTTTCCAACTTCTATGTTATTTTATTTATTTTTTTTCGGTTTCGTACGGTCGCGGCAGGGAGGAACGCGGAAAGAGAAAGCCGGCGCAGTTGCCGTTCTCCAAGCGGTTTTAATTTACACAGCTCGTAACTGTAATTGAATGCAAATAGGAGGCAGGCCTCGGTTCCAGATTTGACCCTTGGATCACCACCTGAGGAGAAACAAGGCCCGAGTTATGCCTTATGGCTCACACATCACACACGGCCACCTCGGAAACAAGAACACGTATTCATCGTCGTCATTTTTCCCACATTCCAGACATGGAACTTAAAAAAAATAAATAAAAAAATACAAAACACAAACGGGAGAAAGAAGCCATTGAAGAAGTGTTTGTGTGTGGGGGGGGTGAAATATGATGGATGGTTTATTACATAATAACAAACACCACACCACAGAACTCAATTAATGTATTATTGACTTAGTTATAGAGACACGATTCATGTTTACGTGGATTAATTCACAGGATTTTAAATTACAGTTTTTTTATTGTTATTATTATTATTATTATTATAATAAAACACACTGGGGCACAATCACAACATTTATAATATATTTTTATTTAACTTTATTATTATGAAATTATAAAATGGTTATGGTTAGTGTTGGGGGGGGGCATTATTTATTTATATTTGGGAATTTTATCTCACCGGGAAAATCATAATCATATAAAATATTTGAACTTTATGCTAATATACAGCAAAGCCACTTCACTCATAGACACTTCGCTTCAATTAAGTAATTTATAGGCACTTTACGATAATCAGGGTTAACGTGCATCCAGGGTCTATCACCCTAAATATGATACCCTCCAACACACACACACACACATTCAGAAACACATCCAAGGTCAAGCTAAAACCCAGCACTGGTCAGTTCACACTGTAGCCCTGCATGATTAATTGGCACCTTTTACATGCTGAATGGCAAACTTGACCGATTCGTATGATCTCCCACTCCCCTGAAACAGAATCTCTCTCTCTCTCACACACACACACACACACCCACACACATCCCTTCCCTTGCTCATTCATTTTCCAACTTATTTACTCTCTCGCACCTCTGGGCAGGAAAGTCTCTCCGCAGTGATGCCAAATTTCTGCCAAACAGTCAGCAACGTTTACGCAAAGTCCAAACCCAGACCTGTCAGAGTACACACACACACACACACACACACACGTTACGAACCCATTACTGATAACAACATTTTCCACTTTATCCATCCTATACCATGGTTTTGAATTGAACGTATTATTTATTATATGTAAATAAATATTTCGTATATGATTAATAAGATCAGTATGATGCCGTCATCATTAGCAGTGTTTCCTCCAGGGACGAGAGTTCGATTCCCGCCTTGGGTCTGTTTATGTGTTTACTGTAGTTCTCACCATGCCCGGCAGGTTTCCTCCAGGAGTTCCGGTTTCCTCCCACTATCCAAAGACATGCAGATTAGGTTCACTGGCATTCCCAACTTGCCCTGCAATGCATTGGCACCCTGTCCAGGGTGTACAGTAGCTCACCTCATGCCCAAAGTCCAATAGGACAGGCTCTAGGCCCATCTGAACCTGTACAGAATATGTGGTATAAAAGGTCAATTAATTTATGAATATGTATTTAATACCTTTACATATTTACTTATACCAGCCCATCTGGGCCATGATAGAAACGCACCAGAACACACACCACAGCACTGGCTATGGATTACCCACGGGATTTGATGGACAAATTTTGTGCCAGACATCACAGCGGACCCCCAGTTCCATACCCCAGGGGCACAAGGGAAACACAAAACCTAGGTCAGTTTAATGTTAATGATTTTATTGTTATGGCTGATTTTAATGTTATGGTCGATCAGTGATCGGAAGACCTCCCCCCTGGCGAAAAATGTTTTCTTACAAACCTCTTGCATTGGAGACTCCTTCCATAAGTAAGATTAGAGGATTGCTGTACACCAACAAAGTACACCTTACAATTTTATAGGTATTGAGTAGAAAACTAGTAAGTGATTATGGCAAGTGATGTCAGAGACGAGGTAGCAAGAACTGTCCAGATTGTAAATTCAGTGTGTTCTAGCTAATAGTTTGAGAATGTGGAAAGCCCGGTTGGATTGTCTAAATGGTCAACTATGGTCAAGTCCATGCAAATGATCATGTATTAAAAACCTGTGAGACCTGCAGGTATAGAAAACTAATCCAAACCTGCAGAAATCCATAAACAGATTCCAGACTTCGGTGGTATAAAAGAGCTTAAACGCTGTGTACGGAAATGCATTTATTAAATTATTGGGCTGCTTTTGTTGGGCAGAGCACGTTATCCACAACCGCATCGGCGGACGATTCGAATCTAAAATACGCGTACGAGGAACACACACAAACCTACCACACAGAAAACGCACAAACACACAATTCATCTGATGATCACTAGGTACTGCATGGTCTTTCTAAGTGTGTTTACTGCTCCAGCCTGAAAATAATGCACTTTGGCATTGCTATTGGCATACCTGCACAGGGCTCTTAAAAAGACAGAGTGTGTGCTTGATGATAGAGGACACACACTTACACGTGTTTCACTGCGAGCCTCTGAAATATTTCGCTGGCAATCTTTTCAGGCAGGCCCTTCTGTTTTGAAAGCGCTTGGCCTGAGCACACAAATCCAAATACATTCATGCTGTTTGTTTCCTCTGCAAATCCCTTCCTTTACCACATGGCTTGGAACGCATTTCAATGGGGGCTCACACACACACACACACACACATACAGAGAAAGAGAGAGAGTCTGACAACAATTAAACACAGACTGTGTTTGTACTTGGGGAAAGAGTAGCTGTTGTATTATAAGCCCGGGCCGCCCGTGGCCAGCCGCGGAAGTCCTATTAAAGGAGGAAAAATCAGCATGAACAGCTGTTGTCTGTGCTTTTCTCTGCCTCTTCGCCCTGGCTGCCATGTTTCATTCCTTTTTGGAGCCTCTGTGTGGGGACACCGCAGACTTCTAAGTATTACCCACATGGCACACATATGAGAACATGGAGGTGAGGAGTGATTGAGAAGGAGGAGATGTAAAAGAGTTGTGGAAGTTAGGGGAAGAGCTGAATAGAGCACAAAATCATAAGGCATCATCATCGCACAGTTAACACCAGCAGTTACACAACTGGTGCAGACCTGCACCATGAAGTTATGCGCTATATGCAGAAAGGATGTGTGTTTAGTATGAATACTTCCTGTAATTAGCTCTTCTGCATTCATACGTATAAGTCAAAATGCCTTCTACAGTAACTGTGACCCCTGGGAGTTTCGTTAGCGGTCAGTGTTAAACAGGGTAATGTCTCGCATATGGAGTCTTTTTCACCAACTCAGAGAAGGAAAATGTTAATAACGTTGACATTATGACAAAGTTGATGTGTTGGAAGCAGGAAAAAATGGGCAAGTCTACACATCTGTGAGACTTTTACAAGGACCACACTGAGATGGCCAGGAAGACTGGATCAGGGAGTCTCCAAAACAACATCCAATAAGACATGGTATACAGTAGGTACCATGGATATCCAGTGGTACCTGCACCATGGTATATAGTACCAAGGGATTTTTGACAGCACCATGGTACTTATTGATTAGCTGACACTGTATACTGTAGTACATGTCCTGCATTATGGTACATGGTTCTACATTTAAGGCATTTGGCAGGCGCTCTTATCCAGAGTGACTTACATTTTTTATCTCATTATACATCAGAGCAGTTGAGGGTTAAGGGCCTTGCTCAAGGGCCCAACAGTGGCAACTTGGTGGTTGTGAGATTTAAACCTGGGATCTTCCAAACTGTAGTCCAATGCCTTAACCACTGAGCTACCCCTGGCCCGCTACCACTTCTACCATGGTAAATACTTTGGTACAGTGTTTCTATGGAACACTTTTCCCAGAATGCTGTCGAAATATGTTATATAGTATTTATCAAATCCTATTAACAAATCACTCCCTCAACCACCGCCCGCAATCTTGGGGTAACCGTGGACAATCATCTGTCATTTTCCCCACACATCGCTAACCTTACTCGCTCTTGTCGATTTCTTCTTTACAATATCAGAAGAATTCGCCCATTTCTTTCTTCACAGGCTACTCAGGTGCTTGTTCAGTCCCTTGTTATTTCAAGACTGGACTACTGCAACTCACTCCTGGCAGGCCTGCCTCTGTCCACGATTCGTCCTCTGCAACTGATCCAGAATGCAGCAGCACGACTCGTTTTTAACCTTCCCAAGTTCTCCCACACCACCCCACTCCTCCGCTCCCTGCACTGGCTTCCTGTAGCTGCCCGCATCAAATTCAAAACACTGATGCTTGCCTACAAAGCCAAAAATGGCCCAGCACCCACTTACCTCTCTGCGCTAATTACACCACGCACTGCACCACGTTGCCTCCGATCCTCCAGCACTGCTCGCCTCATCCCACCATCTCTCAGGGATCGAGGGCGGCATTCATCCAGGCTCTTTTCTGTTCTGGCACCTAGATGGTGGAATGAACTTCCTCTAGATGTCCGTACATCAGAGACTTTGACTATCTTTAAACGACGACTCAAGACGCATCTGTTTCTCCAGTACTTGGACTAACCCCCCTCCCCCCGAAAAAAAAAAAAAAAAAAAAAAACTCAGTTGTGTTGGACTAATGGTACTTAGTTATTAACCTAGTTAACCCAGTGTAAGTATGTATCCAATGTTGTAAACATTAAAGCACTTTTTGTAAGTCGCTCTGGATAAGGGCGTCTGCCAAATGCCTAAATGTAAATGTAAATGTAAATTTACACTATATAGACAAAAGTATTTGGCCAAACCTGCAATGACATTGTTTTCAGATACATACTGTATACTTGAATATGGAGTTGGTCCCACTTTTGCCCCTACTGTACTCTTCCTTTAAGGTTATTCACAAGATTTTGGAGTGCTTCTGTGGTCATTTGTGCCCATTCATTAGGCCGGGCACTGATGTTGGATGAAATGGCATGGCTCACAATCTCCATTCAACATACCATATTAGATACCTGCTGGATTTTTTTTTAGCCACTGTGGTACTATCAAGTACCATGAAATACATCAAAGTACTGTATTATAGTTCACAATATAGTACTGCCCACTAAAGTTTTGCTATTTTACCAACCCTGGTATTCAATAAAGTCCTGTGGTAGGTAACATGGTAATGCTTGAAGTACCATGGTAATCATATTGTATAGTATGCTACTGTATGTACTATAAGTTCCTGGCGTAAACTACTGTATAGTGCATTATGACATGAACATTTTAATGGTGTTCCCAGTATGTACTGGTTAGTATCTACCAATTTTGGTTTAAGAAAGGACAGCTGGTGAACCGGTGACTGGGCCATGGGCATCCAAAGCTTAGTGGGGAGCAAAGACTAACCCATCTAGTCCTGTCCAACAGAGAAGCTACTGTAGGACAAATTGGTGAAAAATCTTCATGCTGGCCCTGAGAGAAGGGTTTCAGATCACACGGTGCATTGCATCGTTTCATGTATATGCTAACTCGTGTTTATCGTCAAAAATGTTTACAATGGATGGGTAAGCATCAGAACTGGTATGAATGGTAGAAGGTGGCCTGGTCTGATGAATCATGTTTTCCTCACTTACTGGGGAAAAAAATGGCACTATTGGATTCTTGGTTGTGGAGTCCAGACCTTAATGGGTCAGAGCTGTTTTGGAGGCTTACGAGGGACCATGAGGCAATATTAGGCAAGTGTTTAGTGCCCCGCAGATGGGTAATTTGGAAATGCCATACTTTGACCTGTGGTGGATCAGAGTACCTGGAATAAGTCTCTGATCCTGTAAACCTTATAACCATAGCATTATATTCTGTATTAATTGATTTATAAAGTATCTTATTTTGATTAAGATTTCATTATACATACACACACATACAGTACAGTATATATGGACTTTATTGATTAGATGAGGAAAATTATTGAAATACATACACATAACTTCAGCATTGCAAATAGTAAAATAAAATAAACAAATTAATGCATTAATACAAAAAAAGTAGCTGGAAAAGAAGCTGAGTAAATAACTTTATTATTACAGTATAAATTATTTATTATTACAGTATAAATGCTTGGTGACTATACTGACGTTTGTTAATTTTCCCTTAAAGAATTGTAAAAGAACCCCAACAAATTACGATTGTTTTTCCACATAATTCCGAGAGTACTTGTGCGAAAGTGTGTGTATGTGTGTGTCATGGTCTGAGAGGTAGCTGGAAGAGTGTGATTGAGTGTGTTTATGCAGTCCATCACTGCACACGAGAGCGAGCCCACCTGTAGTCTGGGAGTCATTACGCCGAGGTCAGGGGATATCCTCCATGTAAACGCCAACGCACTTCAGCTCAAATTGGCTGTAAAGATCCCATTTCCTCTCGCTCGCCACCCCAGCCACCTGTAGAGCGATGGGGCTTGACAGCAGCCCGGTCCCCTGGTGTCCATTACGACCACGTTACAACCCGCACAGGGGGAACGCCAACCATTTAAGAGCTGAATGCTATTTAAGGGTTAAGTAGACAGTTACTTTCACATTGTACTGAATATCTTACTGTATGTGTTCTACTGATTCTTAATGATGAATTTTTACAGCAACAGCAACAATTAATGTACTGTCTATTATAAATATGCATGTATGTAAAATATATTGGTGGAACGGATGACAAATTAAGGAAAACCTGTTTTAGGGCCATTAAACTTGTTGTGAATCATCTGCCTCCATCTAACCCTATCCTCTGCATCCTCTTCTCTCACACCAACTACCTTCATATCCTCTCTCACTGCATCCATAAATCCCCTCTTTGGTCTTCCTCTAGACCTCCTGCCTGGCAGTTCCAACCTCAGCATCCTTCTACCGATATATATTTACAATCTCTCCTCTGAACATGTCCAAACCACCTCAATCTGGCCTCTCTGACTTTATCTCCAAAACATCTAACGTGGGTTGTCCCTCTGATGAACTCATTCTTGATCCTATCCATCCTTGTCACTCCCAACGGAGAACCTCAACATCATCAGCTCTGCTACCTCCAACTCTGCCTCCTGTCTTTTCTACAGCGCCACTGTCTCCAAGCCGTAGAGCATCGCTGGTCTCACCACTGTCCTGTACACCTTTCCTTTCATTCTCGCTGATACTCTTTTATCCCACAACACACCTGACACTTTTCTCCACCCATTCCAACCTGCCTGTACCCGCCTCTTCACCTCCTTTAAACACTCTCCGTTGCTCTGGACTGTTGACCCTAAGTACTTAAAGTCCTGCACCTTTTTTACCTCTGCTCCCTGTAGCCTCTTGAGTCCCTCTCATTCACACACACAAGTGTGTGATATTTTCTATTGCATATAATTCAGTTTTTTTACTTTCTAAATTCTACGTAAATTTCTAAACTAGCATTTTGGATGAGCGGCACACCTGACTAGATTATTATTATTATTTATTTATTTATTCATTTATTTTTAAGGACTAATCTTCACTTATTGCTTATAAAATAGGAAGTATAGGCCTGCTAATAATTCGAGTAGTTTTTTTTCTTTCACTTTTATTATTTTTTTGCATGCCTTCTAGCTTAATTTTACAAGGAAATACTAATATTAAATCCGTTCACATTATCATCCAGAATGCATCATCATCGGCCACCATTACACACCTGCATCATAGATCATAACTTCCCCAAACATAGCCTTAAACAGAGCACCCAATCAAACAGTGTGTCAACATGATTGAAGCTAATGCACATAGCCATGTAATACTAGAAGTTAAAGAACTGATGGTCACAGGGGCAAGCCTCTGAAATTGATTGGGCCAAGGAGGGCTTTGCAATTAACCTGTCATTAATCGGAAATTACGATTCCCTTAATCAGGAAAGGCCACAAGTGATACAATTCATTTAGCAGTCTGTCTTTTGCTTGATGATCAGGGATATCATAGTGACCTGGCAACATCATTGCACGCATCAAGTGTAATTGTGTGTGCTAATGAGTGAAAAGATAACTCCGCCCTGAAACACATTACAGATATTTATATTGACATATTTCAGATTTCTGGTTACTTATTCTAGACAGTATGGTGCTAATTTGTTGCATTATTCCTGTAAGGAGTTAGTGGTTGTCTGCCATGCTGATTTCCCATTTTTAGCACAGTTGGAATGGTGTTTATTAGGAATTTTAAAAAAAATAAAAAAATTGAACGTTCTCACTCACATTAATAAAAAATCCAACACAAATGAAGTAGAGGCAACAAGCAGTGCGTTTAAACTCGCAGAATGCAATGCAGCTATACTGTACAATGCTGAGTTAGTCAAGAGCATATGCGAGACTAGTACCGGATCTGCTGCAAAACAAGTGTAACAATTTAGTGAAAGTGTGAACATTAAATCTTTGGAAGCTTATCTAATGGAGCAGAGTGTACTGTACACATGTGGACAGACCAAAGGATCACAACACTGCAGTCCTAATGTAGAAATGAAGTGAGGACTTGATACAATCAGTTGTACTTGGAATTTGGAGACCTCTGATCAGTCCAAGGTAACAATTGCATCATTTCGATTTTGGTACCTAGGACAATATCCACCTGGCTTGAGTTCTCTGATATTCATGCACCACATGGTGGGTAAATAGTTTACCTATTTTAAAAAAAAACTTTGCATCATTTTTTACTTGATCAGCTGCTTTTGAATTGTAAAAAAAAAAACAACAACAACAATGAATCACTTTAATAAACAGGACAGTTTAATTTTCTTTAAATGTCTCTTTCTATAAATTGGTAATTCCATAAAAATATTCATATAGGTCTTCTTTAGATGTTTATCAAATTCAGAGACTAGGCATATAACAATGACCTTGCTTATGCTTATGCTTTTTTCTTTTTTTTTTTTTTACAAGATTTAAGGCCCTGGAACATGTTGAGTTCTGAACATGGTAAAATCGACTTCGAGTTTGTCACAAATCTCTCTGTGGAACCACAATCGCCAGGTGCTCACACAGCATTATGGGTAATATACAGAAATGTTAACCATGAAGGAATTTCAAACAGCTGAAAGAAAATCATCTGAGCACTTACTTAGAAAGCTAATGCTTAAATATCAGCTTTAACATTAGTACACATGTTTTTCCTTGAAATAATTTTATTTTATCTATATGTTCCTTCTACAGCCATAAATGTGGAATTAAGATGAAAATTTAAGTTCCTACATGGCTTACACTTTCACTTTCCATCAGCTCGGTTGTCCATGTAGACACTGTGTCCGGTGATGAAACGTTCCTCCCTTCCATGATAATATCACACCTGTGTCACCCAGGCCTATCTAGCTCAGATTAGATATAGTGTCCTTATCGTCTTCATGGCATACTAAGCTGTCCAAAAGCCTGGGAACATGCACGCCACAGACTGGGGAGAAACAAAGACATGTGGTCAGTTAGAAATTTGAGCTTTCTGCAAAGTTCATGCAAGGAGAAATTTTTTTATTTGTTGAAAGATGTTTTCTTTAAAGTTTAATTTGTATCCTAGCTGATAATGCCTTATCTGTTCATATGTATATTACATTTCCAGGTCTGTCGATACAAAAATCCCCCACAAAAAAAAAAACTAAACAAAGCTATTTAATCACTGAAAATGGAAATGGAAAGCTCATTTCGCACTCTTGCCAAAAGGGTCCATCCAAGTCAGGGTGTGTTCCAAACAGGTGTAGCAATCTAAAAACATACCAAAAAAAATTAGGAAAAAAAAAAAACTAAAATGAAAAACACAAATTAATAATCACGACACCAGCGAGCCAACGCGGTGGTGACGCGTACCAGATGAGAGCCTGGTTCCTTGATTGATCAGTTTCTGCATTGCAAGCGTGGCCACAACCACCTCCAGCAGTTCTGGAATGTCCGATAAAATGATATTAATTCCACACATTAATGAGATTAATGCATTTGAATAGCTGGAAGAAAAAAAAGAGTTTTTTTTGAGAGTCTGGACCCTGAAATAATAACACAAAAGCAATTACTGTGCATCCATCAATCCAAAGCAGACATCTAATTATCTCTCCATTTCTGAAGTCCTTGCACTTCTCCAGCTCTCATTTGTAACCCGTGATATGTTATTTTTTCATTAATGGAGCTCCACAATACAGCGATGTGTAACTATACAGTGGGATTTAGATGTTGCGGAAGCATGATGGAACGTTCCTGAGCGCCACACTGAGAGATCCAGATTTCTGATGATTAATGATGATGTCACACGGTGAGAAATGGTGGTCCCTGCAGCTATGGATAACTCCTTGTTATCCTGCTACAAGAAAATAGAGTTACCGATATATAGCAATGAGGATCAACGTGAATTCACAAGCTGAGACAAGGTTTAACATCGAACTCTCATTTAATAAACAAGTTTATAATATTTTTAGAACTAGATTTAGATTCTAGGCAAGGTGGCAAGTGGATCTTAGTGGATAGCACTGTCGCCTCGCACCCACAGGGTCCGGGTTCGATTCCCACCTCAGGGCTTGTGGGCATGGGGTTTGCAGGTTCTCCCCGTGCTTGATGGGTTCTCTCTGGGTGCTGTGGTGTTCTCCCACAGTTCAAAGATGTGCAGATTAGGCTAATTTGTGTTTCTAAAATTGCCTGTGGTGTGTGAATGAGCGTGGACAATAAGTGAGTGAGAGTCCTGTATTGTTCCTTGGGAATAGCAAACTAGCCATAATATTTATTTTACGGCCCTCACCAGTGTTTTTGAGTGTGATAAATATAAAGTTGTTTTTATGTAACGTTGTTTTTTTTTTTTCTTTAAGTCATTCCTATAAGCCTTTAATAAGTAGATTTAGCAAATCTTGTGTTAGTTTATGCTAGCAGCCAGTTAGCATTCGTAAAGGGAAGACCTTCATCTTAGAAATTCCTCTCAGACATGAGGTTAGCTCATGCTTCGCATGTATATATCTAGTGTTGGAAATGAAGATTGGGTACATTAATGAACATACCATTAATTCAGGTTAGCTGGTAACTAGCTAGCAAAGGAAGATTTATGAAGATACCTGTCGCTTACCTCGCGTTAGGTTCTAATGTCAGCAAAAACCGACGGACTAGCAAAGTTCTATTAAATTCTGTCCAGCCACTACACATGCAGAGAGACAATGTGAAACAGAAGGATATTATTGAAAGAGAGACCAATTCTATTCTGATCAATGTACAGACATAACATTTATTTTATTTATATAGATTATGAACTTACAGTGTGTCAATACGTTTTTTTTTTTAAATCCCCATGTTTAGCAAGATTAAAAAAAAAGTTAAAATAAATACTTTGATAAATGCCAGACTTCCACATTATACTGTAGTATATAGACAAAAAGTTACCTGCATACAGTATAGCATGAATAGGCCATCTACTAGCATTTATCGTTCGACATAACATAATAAGATCAAATGATTAAATTTCTATATTTTTCTATATTGTAAATGTCATTATTTGTACAGTATATTTTTATTTTTATCCGAGTTAAATTTATTTTGTATTGTATTTCGTTTTATTCATATTTATTTCTTATCTATAAGTATAGGTCGTATGAGCATTTCACTGCATATCGTACTGTGTATGTGACAAATAAAATTTGAATTTGATTATTTTTATATAAATATATATATTTTTTTTACAGTTATTCAGGGCTGTTACTTTATTATAAAGCTTGAGATAATCTGCTTGAAGAAGTAGCTTTCTGAAAGCCCACCCACTTTCCTATGTGACTCTTCCCCTTTGCCACCCTTTGACCATAACAGCTGCACAAACAGCCTCTCTACTAAAACCCCACTTCTCTCAAACAAACAGTGCTGCCCTCACATCTGCAGCTCGGCCCGTTTTAGAATAAAAATGGCTACAAGGGCAGGATTTTGTTTGACTTTCAGTGACTTCTGGAATTAATTCAGAGTGAGTGATAGCACTAAACCTTCTCATTTATTTAAGAAAAAAAAACCTTCCTGCATTGCCAGTATGTATGCATGTATACTGTATATGTATGTATGTACAAACTTAATAGCGTTAACTACATGGTGTTTAATTGAATAACAGTCCAAAGCTTTTTACTTATCTCCAAAAATAATCTCAGTGCTGTTCTTGTCTCCCCAGCAGGTTTTATGAAATATTATACTACAGCACTGCTGAATTCTTGGTAGTGCTGCCTATAATTCCAATGGCAGGTTTATACCAACCCACTCATTAACATAACCGTAATGTCTATAGTAACAGCTCATTCACAGAGATGTGTATGTTGGACAAGTCACATAGCATACAACTATTGATAAATGTTCCACTGTACAACACTTGCATATGGTCTGTGTGATGAAGCTTTCTGTAGGTGATGTCAGATGATGAAGCCGTCTCCAGTATCAGAACATTGGTTAAACATCAAGGTTTATCGGTAATATGATAATAAGCAAATGTTATACCATGACAGAGAAGCAATATGTGAATGAACACTGCTAAAATGCAGGTGGAACTTACGAATGTTCCACAACATTAAATGTATATCGATCAGCCATAACATCACCACCACCAGGTGAACTGAACACACAAACACCAGTGCAGCACAAATTACCCAAAAAGTAAATGATGGCCACAATAGAAAGGCAACAGAACACTTAGTGCAGCACAGCCCACCACGCCCAGGGCCAAGCAGGCAAAGTGCCCAAGACCGGAGACCTCCAAACTTCCCAGATCCCAATCCGATTTAGCATCCATGGGATGTTCCAGAAAAAAAGTCTGATACAAGAGGCCCCACGCTGTAACTCAGCACCCAAAGGATCCACCTAACATCACAAAATATCCCCAGAGGTCTTGTGGAGTCGTGCCCTGAGGGGGCCAGTCTCCCCAGTGGCACAGGTGGAACCCAAAACCTACAGTAGGTGGTTTTAAAGTTATGGCTAATCAGTTTAACTATTCATTGGAAAAGAGTGTGGTGTATAAGTAAGAAAAAACTTCAAGACATAACATTAACTGTGGTCAATAAATAGAATTTTCCAAAAAGTTGCAAATGCATATGGAGGGCACTGTATATCTTTGGGAACGTCGTGCACTTTTCTGTAAATTCCTGAATCTCTCCGACTTATATTCGTAGCTAATCATAGCTCGAGTCAGGACTGGCTTCTGTGCTCTCCCACACTAGCGAAAGCCTTATAGTCTTCGAATAATGTCCCGCAGCTGTCCAAACACACACAGATAAACATACATTTATAATTTCATCAGTGTCCATCTTCTCGGTAAACCTCAGAGGCCTTAGCACGGCTTGCACAGTTCTAGCTCATTTTTATGATCATCGTCGTGTATTATTCACCCAGACATGGTGTATGCACAGCTTATGCATGGTGTTGTGTTACAGCATTGCGAATGCGAATCAAACTTAAATATGCTTTTCATTATCCATAATCGAGTATGAAAATACTCAGCTGGAACGCATGAGAGTATCTCGGTATCCACTTTACCTTCAACCGGAGGATAAATAAATATTTCGCACGAAGCTATTAGCTCATATCTTCACGCAGCCGTACAGACCGTGATACGCTATACTGTATATAATGTTTTAGAAGAGGGTTGTTCCGAGGGCACAAACAGAAAGGTTGGATAAACACTCCCACGCTGACCCCAACTTCACATTACGGGTCATGCGAGCTGACATCTGAATGTGTGACAGACGTGTGCTTTACGACGCAGCCGTTGCAACAGAGACAGGTTAACTGTAATGTCCAGAGCGGCTTCGAGTTTGATTTCAATAAACCCGCTGCAGCCGGAGACTGGGGGCATTCGCTAACACAGGATCTGGCGTTTGAGAAGCTCACAAAATAGCATACAGTGTGCTCATAAAAGCCCATTAGTTTTCATAAACATCATCAAAGTTATTTATTGAGCGTACACTAGGGGCATGCACGCACAAGAGGGGAGCTGTGCTCTCAAGCTTTTGAAGAGATGCCGTACGGAGCCGAGGAGGAGCCAAACAAAAGTTGGAAGACATTAAATTAAACAGCAATGTGGAGCACTTGTGGTAATAAAACAACAATGGAAAACATCACATAAACACTGAAGCAGAATGGCTATCAGACACGGAGGAAAAAAAAACGAAAAAAAAAAAGAGAAAGGAAACGCAGCATGTTATTCTTCATGCACACGTCCTCTTAACATTGCTCAGGAGTGTGCTTATGCAGTTCCATGTGGAGCAAAGGGTCAATATGAACATCTATTCCAACATGGAAATGCGTCTCCGTGTCAGCCTGTCAACACTGGACATGAGGCCTCTATTAGCGCTAAACTGATGACAGCCATTCAGTTTCGGACAGGCTCATCCATTATATTTATACATCAACCCCATCCCCACTCCATTTCACCGCAGGGTCTAACACGGGCCAGCTTCTGGGAGCCCACCCCCAACAGGGAGGGCAAAAGGGCCACCGCTGTTTGATGGACAGGTTTGGAAGACTGCACTACCAGCTACTTTTACCATGAGCATGCATGACCAGGACAAAACTGTATCAGCATGTCTTCCAGCTTGGTGACATTATTATTCTGGAGGGAAGAAGAAAAAAAAGAGAGAGAGAGAGAGAGAAAGGATCACATTAGCTATTCCTGAACTGTCTTTCCTACAAACACTGTTGATTACAATTTATTACAAGGGCTACGGCAAATACGCAGGCAGAAATAACAACGAGCTGAAATACTAAAGAGCTGAAAATTCTGCATGTTATCCATTCAGTGCAAATGGTGTTTAGAAAGAAGTCAAGACGACTGGTCTGGAATTGAAATCAAATCCTCGACTTCCAAAATCTATTTTTCACCAAGGCTCACTGGGATTAGTGACAGGATTCCCAAACCTTTTGTCCAAACAAGCGAATGAATTTTCCTGTCACTTCAAGCCTTGACCACCCTACATTCTCTGGATTTATAATAACTTCTTTCAAAGTCAGTGTGTGTGTTTAAACTCATCTGGAGTCATCTCGCCGAATCACATAAATAGGCGCTTGGAAAGAGGATCATCATCGTCAATGTACAAAAAGAAATATTTAGGTAGTCTTCCGTTTTTTGTTGTCTTCTTATTATTTGGAGTCAGGCTTGCAAATTTAAATTTAGTATGTGATTTTATAGAGGTTATGTTTTGATATATGACATATGTTTTGGAGAACATGCAAACTTCATGCACACAGACCCAAGGCATGAATCGAACCCGGACCCTGGAGGTCCAAGGCGACAATGCTAACCATTAAGCCACCGTGCAGTCTAAAATACTCATACACGTCTAAAATAAATCCAGTGTGAATCCAATCATGTGACTAAGTAAATAGTAGCTCACAAGAAATATTTATAGGTACATTGATCTTCGCAATGTTTGCAAAATAAACAGATAAAGTCAATTTGTTTGTACTTTCCTTTTATGATCTCATCTACACTCCCAAACCCTTGTTTAATAATGAACCAGCCCTCACTGCTAACATCATACAGTATATATGAAAACTATTTGCATTAAACAGGAATAACTATCTGTACATGTGTGAGTCCGTATGCTAAGATATCGTTACCTCGGTTCTTTGATGCATCACTCTAGGAGCATAATCAATCTGCTTTCAGGTCTCTCTAAGCACTTACTAGCTATCTGAATGGATCACACAATAATCCCCACCTGGCCTCCAACCATATAGACAATAATTATTTAGTTCTCTAACGTAGCTGACAGGAAAAATGAGTAACCGTCGTTGGGAGAGCAGGTGTTTTTTCTTCTCTCCTCATGTCTCTCCAGCGCCTGTAGCAGAGATGCTTGTATACAAGGCCAATATTGATTTTGAAACCGTTTGACGAAGGATAAATAAGATTGGAGAGAAGGGACGCTTTAGCCATGAGCTTTTTGATCAATCAACATGTCACAGCTGCTACTAAATTCAATTCGTATTTATCAGAATTGCCAGCTTGGACAGAGTGGCAGGAACCAGACTCACAAATCTTCCTGCAAACTATGCAGTTGTTATTTCAGGCCATTGCACTTCATATCAGTCAGGGAGGTTGAAAATGACCACGGTGTAAACACAACACCGTCGGCTGAAATGATGCGATCTGGGCTGGAATCAACCTTAACATGCAAGACAGCCACTGGAAGGTCCATCTGACGTATTAAGCTGAGCTGTACCTTTGTGAATTAGGATCGAATGTCGGCAATGAGGTTCAGTTCTCTGCTCAGAGCCGGGGCTTTTTCAGAACCAAACCTGCTCTTCAGCTTGGTATGCATAAAGGGGTGGAACTGTTGAAGAGAAAAATAGATTAGCTGTACCGATACTACCACAAACATATTTTCATCATGATGTTGATGATGATGATGATGATGATGATGATGATGTTGATGATGATGAGTGCTACATATGGCTTCCTGATGGGTACTCAGAAACATGGCACAAAGATTAAAAGATGGAAAAACTGGATAGTTTGGTTGAAAAAAAATACAGGATTCGATAATTTGGTAGAAACAATCAACCAGTAATTTAAAACGAGTATTTAAATAAAAAAAAGAAAGAACAAAACAAAACTAAACAGATTGGTTTTAAAAAAAAAGTTATATATATATATATATATATATATATATATATATATATATATATATATATATATATTTGAAAAAAGTCAAAAATTTGGTTAAAAACATACTGTAAGTCAATAAAAACAATTGTTTGTCATTTCGTGTAAAATTGCTGCTGTTCCCATCATGGTGATTGACATGAAGCATGAAAACAAAATGTGCATTTGTTGTCTATATCAATGTTAAACCAATTGTTTAATGCCAACCCTTAAACAGAATTTATACATTTTTATTTCTGTACAATATAAATGATCATGTATACAAAAAGTGAATTTTATCATTAAAGTCTTGTCTGGAAAAAAAAAAAGCACATATATGACAAATTTCACTCGATTGCTACTAAGGAAAAGCTACTCATTAGAAACAACATATCATTATAATATGGGCCTAATTAAAACACTGCACCTGAAAATGTGATTGAGGAAAGAAAAGGATTTAAATATAAATTATTTCTAAGTGGTCCGGGTACAAGGTGGTGTATTGATTCTCTGGCTAAATATTTTTTTCTCTGTTTTCCCCAGAGATGGTAAAAAGATGAGGGTAGCTTTTATGCTACATAAATATAATAATCTCTGCCACACAATATGTCCACACTCAGTTGGCCAAAGGTCACTCTAAGCCTGTAATTTCCACACAATGCTGTTTGATGAACAAGGAAACATTAGTTTCCTTTCGACCGAACCCCCTCTGATTACTGTGTGTATCAATCAATTTCTGAATGATCTAAAACACCACGGCCAAACAAAGGACAGAGATGGAGAGTAGTAAATAAAGCCTGACTTTAAAACACATTAATCACGAGGTTATTACACACACACATACACACATACCTCTTAACCGGTATTGATCACCTAGAGTGTATTTGTGCCGTGGGTTGCATTGTTAAAAACTAGCACGTGTGAGATTCAATAAAAGTAATGGAAAGTGGAGAGGATTGTGGGTAAAAACAAAAAAAAAGAATACAGAATGACATCAAAGCAAGATACTGCCTTTATACACTCTCGAATATCCCTGTAAAATATATGAATGTAAAATTATGTATTAATGTTATTAAATGTATTAAGCATTCCTAGAGTATTTGTCATAAAGACAAATTCCTAAAAAAGGCCAAAAAGTAAAAAAATGTTTTATTCTTCACTTAATCCGTAACACTTGTGGAAAATGATGTTATAGAACCATAATCAACAACAGGCTGGTGAGCTGCCATCCTACGTGGAGTAGAGTAGCTTTACCATCTCCAAGTTGAGTCTTATTCTATAACTATATATTATGTAGTGCTGTAGTTCTCATATACCACAACAATCGTTCTGTCTATAGTGCTATAACTCAAGTTAAATAGGACTTTTGATTGTGCAGTATGAGAGTAAATTTTTCCTTTTTTATTCCTCTAGTTCGTTCCATGCTAAACTGATGCACTTATCCCAGCCTTTCACTAGTAACTACTGGTAAGGTAGTAGATAATTGGATACCATCAAGATATAATGTTTTCTCAGTACGATGGAGCCATGAATAGACTGACTGCAGTCATGTCTGAAACGTACAGTAGGCCTCCCAGAAACTCCTTTAATGGCTCATGGGTGTACAAAAGGCTTGGAGAATGGTCAGGACTGTGTAATGTACAAGTGGTGTTTATGCATGATTGTCTGTACGGTTCCCGCTCTCTTCATCCACAAGTTGGCTATAAGTGTCAGACGTTCCACTTAGCTGTTTGTACAAGAACGACTGCAGTGGGCTCTGATATACGATAAAACAGTATACTGTATCATACCCTAATAAATGAATAATGTATATGTCTAATAATATATATAATAATCCAATGTTATTTATACCAATAAGACAATTATGGTGTTAGATTTCACAGATGACCACAGATGATTTATCATAAGAAACACCAAAAACAAATTGTTAAAATTTAGTTTTTAAATGTGATGAACCCATTTTTAGACTTGCACTTATTCCAAGATACAAAGTTGTTCATAACTAGATGTTTCTAAAAATGGTACATATCCTTCTTTTAGATGTTTTAACTTAAATGTTTTTTTTTCCCCTTTTCTAAATGCAGCAGTGATTGACTTCATTGCATAGAAAAATGCCAAAAGAAAGGCGATGACATAATTTATTTCTGTTCAGCAATAAGTGAAAAAACTACCTGCTGGGCAAAATAAACTTTTGATAAATAAAGTTTGATAAACTTTTGATGAATAGTGAAGCAATGAAAAACTATTGCATTTCCTCATCTCTTATGGACTTCTATAGTAAGGCTTTGTCATCATCAACTACTGTACTTAGGTGGCAAAGGAGGCTGATGATGCTGATTTTCACTGATTTTGACAATCCTGATGATGTATTGTAAATTATACTTTTTTGTTTGTTATGAATTGTTTGTTACATTTTCCATGATCTTCGAAAATCTGTGTAATTAAAATGATTTTCTGGGCAACAAAACTCTTCAACATTTTTCTCCTGATTCCAATTTGCTCACAGTATGACTCACTACAAAAGCACACAACGAAAGCGTGAGTTTGCTAACATGCTGTATTATTGATGTTAAGTTGCAAATGCACATTGCCATGACCGTAACTACTGCTCATTTACCCATTGATACATACAGATTTTGGCCTTTGTGAAACCATGCACACCATATCCTCCATCTTAATCTCTTTGTGCAATGAAATGCATATATTCTTATACAGAGTACTTACATTTATATTAGAATATTTACACTGTAGTAAAAATACTGTGACATTACAATATTAGGTTTCTTATTAAAGACAAATACAAATGGTATTTCATTGATTTAAAGTAAACATTGTTGCTGGTGTGGTTTATAGTCCTATATCAAGTTTCCTTGTGGCCCAACACATTGATATTCACTTCTTTAATAACTGTGGTTATTTTTTTTTTTTTTTTGCATGATTTAAATAATATTAAACCATTCTCAAAATATTAAAAACAAGCCTGCCACTTCAATCATTTTTTCATGAGATTTTCATTTTTCATGAATAATTTTTCACCTTTACAGTATGTTTACCACATACCTAAAATAAACCTTTAAATATAAAAGCATAATTCAAAACACATTTTCTCATTACGGGAGATAGATATACGATTCTGGTTGAAGATCCAGGGATTTGTTCTGTTTCTTTAAACATACTCGGGTTCGAATGCCAGTTTCCTGCAGGCGATTAGATTCACACCGCAGCCCATTTTGCTTGGAAGGGAAAGCGATCGGAACGAAACGCCGCGATTAAAACTGATATTCAAGATGAATTGAACGCTCAGTGGTGAAAATCTATCTTTGAAATTGATTTTGCTAAAATCCCCCTCAAGCTACTTGGAGGTAAAAAATGGATCAAAATTTGGCAAGAGTGGTGGGGAGGGACCGGCTGCCACTTTAGGGAAGGCAAATTATGAATGAAACGTCACACCTAAATGTAGGGAAGTAATTCATTTCAGGGCCTTATGACAGCCTAAGCGTGCGTGTGAGTGTGTGTGAGTGAGTGAGCGTGTGTGTGGGTGTCAGTGCCATTTCTGTCCTCGTTCCTGTTCTTTTTTTTATTAAAGAAAGGAAAAAAATCTGTTTGTACTGAACTGTGATGTCTTTGTATCAATGTCAGGTGGTGGAACGTGTGTCTTTGTTGTTGTTGTTGTTGTTGTTGTTATTGCTTTAACACAAAGCTAAATGTTATTTAAACTCCTCTCCAAAAAACAAAACAAAAAACAAACAAAAAAAATTAACAAAAACAAATCTGAGATTAATAGTAAGGTTATGTTTTTGTGAATGTTTTTCGTTTTGCACTGATTGATGATGTCCCTGACTCATCTCGCGCTATAGCTTGTTGCATTTAGCTTCTTCCACATCCATGTGCACACGTTAAAAAACAACACCAAACACTTAACTATGACATCATTCGAGCGTGTGATTATTAATTGCACTTTTTCCACAGCTGGAGTGCTTCCTCTATCCGTGTGTGTGTGTCTGTCTCCTGAACAGCATTATTTTCAGATATCACCATTATCTTGATGAATGATAGAGTGAAACATGGTGGAGGGAGGTGAGATGGTCGACTGGTCTTAAAACAAAGGGAACACACAGCGCTGATTGGCGGGTTATGAGCTATGGTTTGAGTTTTACAATTTGAAAAAAGATACCACACGCGCAGCGTCGCAAGATGAAGGAGTAAAACCACAGAACATCATGCAGCACTCACCCACGCTAAGATTATAATCAGCAGTGAACATGAAAACAACACCCCAAATATAACCTCAGATGAGATTCTATGGATAAACCAAGACCTTCTGTGGGTCTTTTTTTTTTTTTTTTTAACTTTTTGTTGTTTATTAATATCAGGATTTTTCTTCTTCCACAATCTTGAACCATATCTCAGGATAAGGAGAAAGATCAATATCTCGAAGCTGCAGGGGATTCAGGAAACTGTTAAAGAACAGTGGGTCTGTGTCTGCTCAGTCTAGTGGTTTCCATAGCTATTAAGCCGTGATTGCTTCGCACTGAAACAAAGATTTGTCTGAAGAAGCTGTGGTAGGTCAGTCTGACAGAGTAGACTTTACGCTAGTTGTTGTTTCGCTAACAGTCCAGGCCTGGGACAAACCATTTAAACTACACCACCAAGGGAAAATACATTAAATAAATAAATAAATAAATAAATAAATAAAGCAAAACATGTTCATCTACATACAATTCAGAAAGTATATAATCTGTAATGCCTTATGAAACTAAAAGAAGTCGTTCTAATATAATAATCAATATTGCTTTATAGCACATACAATCTATTTTTTTTGCACACTTGGGTCATGCACCATTTTTAAGGACAATTATTACCTTAAAAATCCCTAAAAGCCTGAGAGCCTCTACATGAGAGAAATGTAATTGGACACGGAAAATTTCCATGGGTGGGAAGGCGCTTGAAACCATTTTACAAAACATGGCACATATTAATCCAGAACATTTCAATTTTATTAACCAGACATGTATGAGATGTGTATGTGAACAGTTGACTAAACCCATCTGAGAACTTCATCTGAAATAGCTTCACTGATTGTGCCTTTGTGAAAATAGTATTAGTCCAACACATACAGTATTAATGATCAGCAATAATCCTGAACAACTTAAGAAAAAAAAAAAGTGAGAATCTATAGAACAACCTCACTGGCCGAAATCCTTCTAGATGAAAAAAACAAAACAAAAAAAAAAACAACAACATCCAAGGTTTACAAAGAGCTAGGAAGTTCTTCAAGCTGCTAAAGATGGCAGAGTTCCCTTTCCTACTGGCAGCGGCGCTGGTGTTGCTGCCAGACCCGACTCTGATTCATGGACCCACTGAACTATTTTAAGAACTGGCCCACAACTTAAGAGCCGAACTGTTATGCAATCTACTGTGCGAGGTTTCTAGTGAATGGTGTTCAAAAATATACATGTTGTATGTTTGTATGCTATGAATTCCTATGTAGTTAATTATTAAACATCAAAGTCTGTAATTTGGGAAATTAATAAACCTACTTTTCCAAACCAACACACACAAATTATTACATAATGAGAAATGAGGCTTGAAAAACTCACCTTAGGATGTGCAGTTGTGGAAAAATAATCAACAACAGGGAACAGAGAAAAGGCACATCCAATAAGACCATTGACTTTTTCTCTCATTTATCCCTTATTTTTGTTATTTATTAAAGGAAACGAGTTCATGCTTTTTTAAATAATTGTATGAGGGGTGTTCAAGTCAAACCGGGACTTGATATTTTTGATGAACGAGTTATTTTACAAAAGACTTCAAGCACAGTACGTCGATGAGACTCTTGGTGCAAACGTGTTAAAGAAGGCTGTGAATGACGATCCCATTTAGTGGGGCTCAAATCGTACTGCGGTCGTTCCTGAGAACGTTCAGAGAGTAAATTTTTCTCTTAGACAAAAACATGATATATGAAAAAAACAAAAAACAGAATAGTTTCTCTGAGGTTTTTATAGAAAATGTCTCCAGTGTAGTAAATCTGGTAATGTGCATCCGGCAACTTGTGCAATTTTGTTACTATAGAAACCTTAATTGAAATGAGCGAATAAATAGAATCCTGTGATTGCTGTGTTAGTGTCTAAGATGCTGTCAGATACACACACACACACACCCCACACACCCTCTTGTGCTTGTGGGGTATAAGTTGCTGTTGCTGTTGTTATTTTTATTGTTATTCTTGTTATTATCATTATTATATACTGTATGTTTGATGTGATTGAAAATATAATAAAAAGATCTGTTTACTACTAGCCTGATCTGCATGACTTTGTTCTATGGGAGGAAACCGGAGTACCCCGAGCAAACCCACGAAGCAGAGCAAGAACATACAAACTCCATGCATGCAGACCTCGAGGCGGGAATTGAACCCAGACCCTGGAGGTGCGAGGCGACACAGTGCTATCCGCGAAGCCACCATCCCACAGACGTGGAATTAGTGTTCATATTTTGTATGAAAGCAAATAAAACATTAAAAAAAAAGCTCAAATGAAAAATGTGAAATCTATTAGAGGAACATTAATACATTCAAATAGTGTTCATAAAAGTAAAACATATTATAAGTTTATAGTCTCCTAGTACTTTTTACTGCTACTTAAACCTGATTCACTGTTGTTAAATTTAATTGCAATAAACAGTGCAACGTTTAGAAGGAAAAAAAAGAGCTTTCATTTGAAATATTTGCCTTAGAATATTGGACCATAGTGCTCTCCAGTTTATACGGAATTCAGTTTGTTAAAACTGTGTTGAAAACAATGTTTAAAATAGCATGTCAATGAGAAATGTGTATTAATGAGCTTATCAAGGCTCTCGCAACTCTCTTGTACCTGCAGAGCACCAGTGATTTTTCCAGAGTCAGCGCCTTATCTTCAACCAATCCATGCCTTAATGCCAAAAAAGTGTTGTTTCTCAGCTTTGAGAATTGTCCCAGAAACAAAACAGTGATGGACTAGACTCAATAAATAAATAAATAAATAAATAAATAAATCACAGTGTTCACAGCTACCAGTAACACCATTTGAATTAGATGCCATATTTGGGGGGTCTAGGGTTTTTGATCGGCCCTGAAATTGCTGAAATAATCGTTCTCTTCATGTAGTTGATGATAATGTATCAGGCTGCAGTTGGAAAATACGTTGCTGTGAATAAAGAGTTGGACACATGGGTCTAGTTATTCGCAGTCATGTCCTGTATGGCCACATGCACAACAATACCGAGAACTGTTTATTCTGGACACAGTCTCTTCCAGGCACAAGCCGTCCACAGGCATGACCATAACGCATAAAACACCGCCGTCTGCCTCGGCGAGTCGGCCATTATAAGCGCCATTAGTGCTCGGCTATCACAAAGAGCCATGGACAGGACCTGTTTAGTCATAATCACGAACTGAAATGACCTAAGTCACTAGCGTGGCGTGGGTCTCGGCACATGGGGAGGTGATAATGACGTTAACTTAATGCATCATCTCCGAAAGACCTGCCTTTTGAGATGCTAATAATCTCTAAACTGTGAGAAATAGGCTACATCTGGGTGGATAATGACAGACCAATTTGACCTTAATGGATTTTGTTTTTTCCAGTTCGGTTTTACAGCCAGTGTAGTGTGAAGGAAAGCAAAAGCGACATGGATTGCTGAGACGGATATACAAACAGGTTACATATTTATACACCAGACTATAACTGACTACAAATTCAATTTTCAGCTTCAGTGCTTTCCTTCAGCGATCCTGTTAACAACAGAAGAAAGACTAGAGCAGAAAAATGTACAACATGATAAACCTCTCTATCATATTGCACTGGTAAGGTACCAGTTGTTAACATACTGTACACTCGTGTGGTGCAACTGAAATCACTGTTCCTAACAAAGAAAATGCACAAGCTCCTATAACCTAAAGATGGATGAAGCATGCTACAGTCGAATCTTGGAGATTTGATGCAACTGAAATTTTCATAATATATATATATTTATTTATCAACCTCTGAGCTTTGGATAAGCTGCTTTTGTCACTTTAAACTAGCTAGACTACATCAGATCTGGATAAGTGATGTGAATCCTGTGACATCATTTTCATTGATTTCACTTTGCCAAGTCAAACTATGGCGTTTGATTGTGCAGAATAATAGAACAGAGTTATGAGAGTAAAAACTCCCTTTATTTCTCTATATAATCCCCTTCTACACTTATGCACTTCTCCCAGTGTTTTACTAGTGCTTAAAATCCATTAAGGTAGAAAGTTTTCTCAGTACGCCGGAGCTATGATCAGCTGGCCTCCCAGGAACTCCTTTAATGACTCAAACATTTGGAAATGGCTTGGATTGAGATCAGGACTGTACGGCGGACGTGGCAATATCTGCCAGCAGTGCCGGTAATATGCACATGGTGTTTGTACAGTAAATGATTGTGCGTACAGTTCGCACAGACAGATATGTCTTTTTCAAAACCACAGTAGGTAACAAGTTCTCCATCGGTTTTTCAAGAATCAGACACTCCTCTTGCTCAAGGTTCCGAGCTGCATTCTGTTACAGCCACTTCTGTAAATGCAAAAGTCCGGGTTTGACTTAAACACCTCCAATTAATTTTTATTTTTTAGCTTTAAATGAAATGCCAAAAAATGCCTCATTATAAAGCAAAACATTTTAGACTAACACAAGCTTTCCTTAGCATTTGCGTCGTAGCTATTTCCACCTCCCTGACTAGCCAACATCCCCAAAGTGGCAACTAGTGAACGTATTAGTCGAATAATCAACTGGCATGAGAAGTATTCTGCTTTTTTATGATCAATATGATGAGTTCGATGAAACCGAATTCAAAACTGGCTTTCAAGACAGTCCTTACTTTCAAATTTCATCTTGTCCCTGTAAAAACAGCTCACCTTAAAGATCTAAGAGCAACAGAATGGATTTGACTTTCAGATGACATTCTTTAAACGTTTCATTTGGAAGCCAAAACAGATTATAAAACAACTAAGCACTGCACTTTCCGCTTACCTTCCTGCCTCTAAACTTTTCCATTTCACCTATAACACACTGGAGGATGGACTTTACAAGCTAAAGGCTTCTTGCCTGAGAGCTACCGAGGGCAACTGTAGCCTTTTTCCCACCTTGGTGAATTCAATACAGGTCTACTTCAATTAATTAGTTCTAAATAAATAATGCGTGAGCAACCTATTTAGAGGTTTTATTCTCCAGACATAAAAGCCATTCATTATAACACTCATTCCGGGGGTAAGGCTGATAAGGGGCACTAAGTGCAAGTCCCAACTTGCATGCAACCATTAAAAAAAAGCAAATAAATAAATAAATAAGCAAACACCTGAATAACAAGTCATGTGACATTACACAAGGACAAGGACAAACAGCCTTGGAGTTAGCTCAAACTATGGTCAGATATCACTTCTTCATTGTTGTCCGTCAAAAATCGATGGAAAAATGCTGTTTGGAGGAGAATAATGAAAAGAAAGCACTCGGCAAGGTTTTGAATCCATCTTGCTTGTTTGTGAGGGGCCGGGCAGACAGGTGAGATTTGCCCTTATTACCAATGTCAGCGATTCGATTAGGCAGCAGGAAAGCAAATTATTCCAATGAACTTGTGATTAATCCGGCGAGGTCTATTCACTAATGTAGCTGAATGCATTAGAGCTATAAGTTAATGGGGACAGGACATCAATTGAAATACAAATGAACCACGTTTGCATTGGACGCTTTATTGACTGCTGTAACAAAACGAATTACGAATAGTAATCTACTTATGAACCGCCTGGTGGGATGAAACATCTTTTCAAACATCCAAAGGTACGAGGTAAGAGCATTCCGAAAGCTAGACACAATCTTGTCCTCCTTTATGAATTGAATCTTTTATTCTAACCAGGTATGGTGTGTCTTTCCTGTGAGAATGTGCCTCGGTTCCCACACTTTCATAGTCCCTGTCATTACCGTTGTCAATCACACAGTTTGGGAAGGAACTCTGAGTCTTCGTGGGCTTCCATGGTCTGGATCTCACGATCTCCGAGGACTCGAATGTGCCACCTCGACCCAGATCCCTTTTTCCGCCTGGGCTAGACGTCCCGCAGGATTTCCACCTCCCAGCACCTCCACCTCCAGCCCTGCCGATCAAAGTTAGCGCGCTAATCCTCGCTTTGTTCTGCTACACACACGGACATGAAAGTGCACTTCTGAGGATTGCTCTCGTCCGGCCCCTCCAGTCCGGAGAGCGTTGTCTTATCAATAATGCTGCACTCTTAACTCCAGGCTTAGTAGCAGGGAAAACCGACGCAAACCGACAGTAATCTTTCCGGCCTGTTCTGCTTTGCAGTCCCAGCGGTAATGATGCTTTTTGCCAGTCTGTCTAATACCATCTCGTAAGTGATGTTTTTTTTTTTTTTTTTTTTTTAGGAATATAAGAAGGGAGATGGGGAGGCAGCGCTTTTTATTTGATGTTTTGATCAGGGATGGATCTGGAGAAGAGTAGGATTATTGGCTTGCTGAGTGCTGTCAGATGTGGGAGATCTTTGAACAGCACAGTAAAGAACTGCAACTTCGACGGTGCTGCTGAACTGCTCGTGAACTCCTGAGCGAAGCACCTGAATGCATTGTAATAAGAGACACCGGCTTTCAACACCCACTTCCTAAGGTATATCTAAGTGAAAATTCCTTGCATGTAATGTTAAAGATTAGGGTTAGTGTTAGTCAAGGATCTTATGTGAGATTTATATGAATTTAGATGAATGGAAGTGGCATGGTGGTGTAGTGGTCAGCACTGTCGCCTTGCACCTCTGGGGTCCGGGTTCGATTCCCGTCTCTGTGTGCATGGAGTTTGCATGTTCTCCCCGTGTTGGTGGGTTTCCTCCGGGTCCTCCGGTTTCCTCCCACAGTCCAAAAACCTGCATATTAGGCTAATTGCTGTTCCCAAATTGCCTGAATACAGAATAAAGCGGTATAGACGATGAGTGAGTAGATGAATGAAGATGGCGTGGTGAATTTTGTTCATTAGAGTTTGAGTCCCAACTTTGAGTTTGCATGTTCTCCCTGTGCTTGCTGTCGTCCAGTGACTTGGCACCTCACCTACAGTAGGGTGAACCCTGCCTCATGACCCAAGGCCCCTAGGATAGGCCTTCTGTAATTCTGTTACAGAAACAGAACACTCATTATGTATATTGTAATAAAACTGAATAAAAAAGTAATAAAAAAGGCAAATTGTCGAATGTAGCACTTGAACCCCCAACCCCTAACTCACTCATCCCAAAATAATGGATTACACTTCTGTACTGCATACGCACATACTGTACATAACTACTGTAGCTTTGGCATGAAATACTAAAGAAACACTGACATTACTTAATTACCCAATATTAATTATCCACTCAGCCAATCATGTGACAACAGTGTAATGCTAACAGTTAATGTTCTCATGAAAGGATGAGTTGAGTAAGTACAGTAAGTCCCATGCATATGATCAAGATCTGTTCCGAGAGCTCGTTCATAAGTCTAATTTGTGTGTAAGTCGATCACAAATTGTCTTGGTGCTGGGATACTAATACAATTGGCTGTACACGGTGTAATACAGTACTGTTATAGGGTTATATAACTTTTCACACATAATGCATAAAAAGAAACCACACAAATAAATCAATAAAAATTTAACTTTACAATATCTTAAAAAGTACAGTACAATACGGTAACTGTATCTGGACGTCGAGAAATCGAGTCACCTGGACTTTTTTTTTATTTAAGGTCAAAACGCTTTACTACTCTTTACCCAAGCTGCTTCTTCAGTCTTCATCAAAATTGCATATTTTTTGTAGTAATCTTAAAATGATAGGAACATTAATATGAAAGTTGTACCTTAAGAAGGCGTAACTTTAGGTTTTGGTTAGACATGAACGTTCGTGTTATCTGAACAGATTAGCAAATAACTTCTTTACTCGTTCACCGAATGAGTCTTGATTCATGAAAATGTAATCAGGAAGTAGGAAAGTAAGGAAGACATCTGCTTTCAGATGTTCCACATCCGGGGAGGAAAGAGGAGGGTGTTGGTGGGTTGTGTGTGTGTGTGTGTGTGTGTGTGTGTGTGTGTGTGTGTGTGTGTGTATACGTTAAAGTGTTTGTTTCGAGCTTCTGGGGTGTTAGAAGAGTTGTGATGGTGACAGTGGCCATAAGGGAGGGGTGTGTGTGTGTGTGTGTTGGTGTGTGCATGCTGATGTGTGTGTGTGTGTGTGTGTGGTGGTGTGTTGAAATGGATAATGTAAAAGGCAGATGGGCATCTCCTGGGAGACCGAGAGATATTCAAACAGATGGTCCAATTGCTTTTTATTTATGTGTTGCACTCACTCTCTCAGTCTCCCTCTCTCTCTCTCTCACACACACACACACACACACACAGCAACCTAACCCAGCGGTATGATGGATCATTATCGTGGGCAGTGTATAAACACCAATATGCTTTTAAATCTGGATTACAAAAATTTAAAAACCGCACTGGGAGAGAAAGAGAGTAATAAGTCAACGTGCGTCGACAGAACGGTGACTCCACCACCATGCTAATATGAATAAACCACATTACCGCCAATCCGCTCGCTCTATTAACCTGTCAATCAAACCCAGAACAGATTGAGAAGAAAGATGGACATGTCGAACAGAAGAAAGAAAATAGACTTGGATAAAGAGAGACAGAGGCAGTTCTGATATCTCGCCATATGGATGTGATGAAACACTGCAGGAGAGAAATGCTGAAACACTTTTTTTTTTTAAATAAAGCCTTAAACAGGCGGCACTGGGGGTTAGTGATTAGCACTGTCGCCTTGCACCTCAAGGTTCTGGGTTCAATTCCTACCTCGGTGTCTGTGTGTGTGTGTGTGTGTGTGGAGTTTACATGGTGTCCCCGTGTTTAGAAGGTTTCCTCTGGGTACTCCAGTTTCCTCCCACATTCCAAAGATATACAGATTAGGCTAATTCCAAATTGGTAAAAAAAAATCCAGTTCATTTCCTAATTTGCCCGTAGTGTGTGAATGAGCCTGTGAGTGTATTTATGTTTGTGCACAATGAGATGGATTGGCACCCGGTCCGGGGTGTACCCCACCTTGTGCCCCAAGTCCCCTGGGATAGACTCCAAGCAAAAAGAAACATCTAAACAAAACAGGTACTTGCTTATTGGCAAATAATGCAGCTATTATATATAAAAAATAAAAAAAACACCTGAAGTGCCTAGTCTAATCCACACCAAACATTGGACCAAGGTTTTTGCTGGATGGACTTACTGATGCAAACCATTTCCATTTTACCTGAGCTTTGGATCAACTGGCTGGGGAATTCAACACCTACGACCGAGACACTGGAAAGCAAAGATCCCCAATGGAAAAAGACCAGCACTGTTATTTAAGTTAACAATAAACTCTGACCAATCAGAATAGAGAATTCAATACAACAACTCTCCTTGCTCATAGACAGTACTTACAGCTCATACTTCTCGTCAATACTCTTTCCTTTTTCCCCTCCATGGGCAATATCTGTATTCTGAATTTATGTTTAGCGTGCAATAAGATACTTACTGTTTTAAGACCCTATTTTATTTTATTAAATTGTATTTTATTTTATTTATAATTTTTCCCACTATTTATTACCCTTTCTGTAACCAAGAATAAGCAATTTCCCTCTGGGATTAATAAAGTTATTTGAATTTTTGAATCTTGAATACTGTATATATTGTAAATCAAACTCTCTTTTTAAAGAAGAGGAAAAAATGATAGAACAACGATCTAATAAATTATATACCGCGAGATGGCCGGTCCGCAAGATGAGTGAGTGAGTGAGTGAGTGAGTGAGTGAGTGGGTGAGTAAGTGGGTGAGTGAGTGAGTGAGTGAGTGTGTGAGTAAGTGGGTGAGTAAGTGAATGAGTGAGTGATTGGGTGAGTGAGTGAGTGAGTGAGTGTGTGAGTGAGTGAGTGGATGAGTGAGTGAGTGATTGGGTGGGTGAGTGAGAGTGTGACTGAGTGAGTGAGTGGGTGGGTGGGTGGGTGAGTCGGTGAGTGAGTGTGTGAGTGAGTGGATGAGTAAGTGAGTGAGTGAGTGAGTGAGTGAGTGGGTGAGTGAGTGAGTGAGTGAGTGTGTGAGTGAGTGAGTGAGTGGATGAGTGAGTGGGTGAGTGAGTGAGTGAGTGAGTGAGTGAGTGGGTGAGTGAGTGAGTGAGTGAGTGAGTGTGTGAGTGTGTGAGTGAGTGAGTGAGTGAGTGAGTGGGTGAGTGAGTGAGTGAGTGAGTGGGTGAGTGAGTGAGTGAGTGAGTGAGTGGGTGAGTGAGTGAGTGAGTGAGTGGGTAAGTGAGTGAGTGAGTGAGTGAGTGAGTGGGTGAGTGAGTGGTGAGTGAGTGGGTGAGTGAGTGAGTGAGTGAGTGAGTGAGTGAGTGAGTGAGTGGGTGAGTGAGTGGTGAGTGAGTAGTGAGTGAGTGGGTGAGTGAGTGTGTGAGTGAGTGAGTGGGTGAGTGAGTGAGTGGGTGAGTGAGTGAGTGAGTGAGTGGGTTAGTGAGTGGGTGAGTGGGTGAGTGAGTGGTGAGTGGGTGAGTGAGTGGTGAGTGAGTGTGTGAGTGAGTGAGTGAGTGAGTGTGTGAGTGAGTGAGTGAGTGAGTGAGTGGGTGAGTGAGTAAGTGAGTGGGTGAGTGAGTGGTGGGTGAGTGGGTGAGTGAGTGAGTGAGTGAGTGGGTGAGTGGGTGAGTGAGTGGTGAGTGAGTAAGTGAGTGAGTGTGTGAGTGAGTGTGTGGGTGAGTGAGTGGGTGAGTGAGTGAGTAAGTGAGTGAGTGGGTGAGTGGGTGAGTGAGTGGTGAGTGTGTGAGTGAGTGGTGAGTGAGTGAGTGGGTGAGTGAGTGAGTGGGTGAGTGAGTGAGTGGGTGAGTGAGTGAGTGAGTAAGTGAGTGGGTGAGTGGGTGAGTGAGTGGTGAGTGAGTGTGTGAGTGAGTGAGTGAGTGAGTGAGTGAGTGAGTGAGTGAGTGGGTGAGTGAGTGTGTGAGTGAGTGGGTGAGTGAGTGTGTGAGTGAGTGAGTGGGTGAGTGAGTGTGTGAGTGAGTGAGTGTGTGAGTGAGTGAGTTGTCAAACAGTAGTTTTTATAGTGATTGGTTATGCGGTAATCAACAGATTTGAACATCAAAGTTCAAAGAAATACATTTTACTACCCCTATATGGTTTAGATAGAAATACAATAAATAATTATTCTAAAGTGTACTGTGTTAAAAGACCCTAAAAAGCATTTTTTAAGAGTTTATTGTAAATATGAAGTATTAAATTTTAAATTAATCATATGATGGCTCAGGTCTCGAGAGAAATATGTCTTTACTAAATCTGTCACACACTTGATACACACCCTCTCTTGTGCGTACAACAGGATGTCATCATTTTATTTTATTTTTTTCTGACCTGGTCAGCTTAATTCTTCCCGCCGCAGACACAGACAGATTGGGTAATATCCTCACAGGTTAAGTCTACAAAGGCCACTGCAGGAGCAGATATTACATTGTGCTCTGTCTCTCTGTCTCCCTCTCTATGTCCCTCATAAGAGAACTCCGATACTAACTCGCTTGTCTGCAGTTAGATTATAGCTCTGAGCCACATGCTTATGTCTTTTACCCTGAATTGTTCATCTCCTGCACTGAGAGTGTCAGAGCAATTCGATGGAGGATGTGTCGTAGTAATGCAATTCCAAAGTGGACACAGAAAAAAAAAAACATTTTTTTTTAGAATATCACCTTGGAAAGAGAAGCAAAAAGGTTTGACGCAATGTTTTTGTTGTTTGCATTAAAGGTCCTATTATCTATTTCCTTTATTGTTTCTTTAAGATCTCTACACAGGTATCAGACGTTCCTCAAACCGTTTCAGTGTCCATGTGAAGGAGCTACGGCTGAGCCACTAAAGAGCTGATATCTTATGAGATATTTTAAGAAAGCTTATTCAATGTATGGTGTATGATATCTTATACAGTATGAGGTCTGTGAATGTTTTTTGTTTGTACACAAATACCCATCTGAATGTCTAAAATATTTTGTATAATATTTTCGCTTTATTTAAGTTTATGTTTTCTAATAGCCAGCAAGTTTTGGGGTCAATTCCTCTGACCCTATATCCTACAGTTCATAATTTTTTTTTTTTTTTCATTTTAAATGATGTTTGTCAGTGATGCTAAATTTTTTATATTCTTGATAGCTTTAAGACAAAAAAAAAAAGAAAATCAAATTGAACCAAACCTAACACCACATTCTTCATCATCATCATCATCATCATCATTATTATCTGATTTGTAGCCTATATACAGTGTATCAATTCTGATACATTAAGATTTACCATTTAAAAAATTATTTTTTTATTAATTATTTTTTTTTACCACTTATCCTGTACAGGGTCACAGGAGAGAGATCCCATGACAGAAGACATCAGGAGTGAGATGGGCTACACCCTATGTAATAGGAATTCTAAATAATGCTCATTATTTATTTGCAATAGCAAATAGACCAATCTGCATGTGTTTGGACTGTGTGAGGAGAACCTGGAGGAAACCCACCAAGCACAGGGAGAACATGCAAACTCCATGCACGCAGACCTGACGCGGGAATCGAACCCAGGACCTGGAGATTCAAGGCAACAGTGCTAACCACTAAATTATTATTATTATTATTATTATTATTATTATTAAGTTTTTAATTCAGATGGCAAATGTTTTGTAATTAATTTGGAAATGTTATTTATGGTTGAATATTAAGTATTAAAATACAAATTATATATTGTAGAGTAAACGTACATATAGAACGCTAAAAAAGTTGCTCTGTTCATAAATCCCAAAATGACACAAAAGGTAAACAATCTAAAAAATTAGATCAAACGGGAACTTATGATAAAATTTCTCATGAATGAAGGCATAAAACTAATGTGATTTACATATAGTTGATGGCATTTCTGAAATACTTTATGCGTACTTCAAATGTTATTAAATATAAATAAATAAATATTATTCTAAACAAACTAATTTCTTGGTTTGACTTGAACACCTGTCGTTTAAATGATCAGTAACAGAGCCGAGTACGTACAGTAGAGATAAGTCAGTAAATAATCACAAATACAGTAAATCTAAAAGTATGATGTCATACATTACATGCAGAAAAGTTGTGTTTACTGTATATCGAACAAATCTATGAGAAGTTTGGCCATAAAATAGACAGCAACAATACTGTTTACTTGTCCTTATTTAGACATTTTAGAGCTGGCAACATGTGACTAACAGGGGTCTATCAAAAGTCACAGATGTTTGCAGTTTAAGTATGAAGTATTATTTTTTTTATAAGATAAATAAAGTAGTTCCATCAGTGAGAATTGAAATCAATGACTTTGTGCTCATTCTAATTGCTTTTTTAGTGAGAAAATCGCATGCACATATAATTATGTTTGGACTTTGTAACAGATGTAAAGCTGTTTTATTACAGGCAAGCATTCAGGAATTTCAGGATGTCATGCTTTTCATATTATTTACTTATTAGCTTCAAGAGAGAGAAACAGCAAAAAAAAAAAAAAAAAGAACAGGAACTAACATGATTCACTATGCTCTACAACATTAACCCTTAGGGGTTCGATGACACCATTGATGATGCCAATCACTTTTCTTTTCTCTTTGCAAGTGGTTTTGGTAATTAAATTATACAGTACTGTAGCAACCCATTAAAAAATACTGTATATGTGCACAAACGGCAGATGGTTGTCTTGCAAAAAGGTTTATTGCCAAATAAATGGCAAAGAATGGCTGTACAGTGCATAAACATTTTTTTTGTTTACGCAAGTGAGTGCAAGTGTGTGTGTGTGTGTGTGTCACTATTCTATTATCTTATATCAGTGTCAATCAAGAATAAACAGACCCACGCTCTCTGTCTCGTGTGCTTGTGTGTACATGTAATTTGTTTGTGTGTGTGTGTGTTTATGTGTGTGTGTGTGTGTGTGTGTGTGTAGAGGGGGGGGGGGGGTGAATATTCCACCAGTAATATCCTGCCCTCGGGTCATATTAGCGATGACAGGACAAGCTCCTGTCCGCCCTCGTGCTCCTGTCCTCATGGCTGAAATGAAAAGCAAATATTAATAACACAGAGTATCAGGGAGGCGTGTTGTTGTGCTGGATGCTGATGGACAGATACTCATTACACAGCACTGTTACAGTCATATACAGCAAAATTGAAAAGATCCCCCTCATACACCCCAGACACACAGGTGGAGTTCATAGGAATTTTGATTTTGAAGTGTTTTTGTTTTAAACAAGATGAAAATGGCTTCGTTGCAAGTCAAGGAATCTTAATAAAATCAAAATAAATAAATAAATAAATAAATAAATAAATGCAGGAAATAATAATTAATTTTTTATGCATTTATAATTCATTTACAATAAATGTTGTGAACCATTCATGAAACAAGTTAAATTTTATTTTATTTTTTACCTTATATCACAATTTAGACACTTACATTCTTGTTAATGACAACTTATGACATGCCATATTTGGTCCATTTATAGCTATATTTAATGTTAAAAAATGTTATAGCAACTAAAAACACTAGTTAAAAACAAAACCTTGTCACATTACGAAGAAAATGCAACATAATTTATAACATATATATAAGATTTTAAAAGATAAAATCAAACTTTTGTTAACTTTTCTAGTGAATCTAGTGTTTCTAAAAACTTTTTCTAACTATTTTTAAATTGTATATACTGTATATATCAGTTGTATATTATAGGATGGAAGATGGTTTTAATTTAAAATCATCATGTCCTCACAAACAGTAAAAAAATCTGTAAACAGGTAAAAACACACGCTGGAAGTACGGCGCTCTCAGGTTTATGTTTGTAGCTGACAAAAAACAATTGTTTTTGTTTTTCTTTTAACACTCTTGATTTTGCTTTTACTGTTAATGCAAAATGTTTACACATTGTGTACAAAAAACAATTAGCAATTAGAGTCCTTTAAAAAAAAAAAAAAAGTTTTAGATGAAAAACAGAAGGAATTAATCAAAAAGTAGATGTGTGAGTGCCAGAACAAGTGCAAACTTGATGAGGTTTTATGCAGAAACACTCAGACAGGCTCAACTGATTGGAGACGTTTCAGAAAAGTAGTGTGAAAGAATGAAAAAAAAAAAAAAAAAAGAGTCCAAACCTTTCAATAAACACACACACACACACAAACAAAAACACCTGTTTGTTTCCACTTGTTTGAATAATGATTTTTAAAACTCAATTTTAAAAAGATAAGATTAAAGTTACATCGCGGATACAGAGAATTTAATGTAATTAAAAAGTAACTTTTTGAATTACTTTAATACACTAACTCTTACAGTGCAGCCATAACATAATGCTAAACATTGTGCCCAGTACTGTGTAGGTTCCTCTTGAGCCACCTGGGCAGCCTCGAGCCCCATCACTCTCCCGGGCCTCTGGGGTTTGCTGTGGTGTCTCGCACCAGGATGTTCTCAGCAGATCCTTTAGGTGCTTTGGGTTGTGGAGTGGGGCCTCTCTGGATTGCACTTTTTTTGTCCGGCGCATGATTCAAAGTGTTTGGAGGCCGGCTTGGTGGTTTTGGGCTCTTTGCCTGCTGTGCCCCATGCCCTGTGGGTTGTAGCGCACTGGGTGTTCCTTTAACGTTCTGTTATGGACGGAGTTGTGCAGCTTCGGCTTTTCTGTAGAATCTGACATTATATCAAAACCATGCCTATTAATAATGACCTATGAAGTATAAATACAGTATCTTATTATAATGTACTGAGTAAGGGTCTCTGCATTACTGTACTGTACTGTATGCATACATTGGTATCTTTATACTGTACATGTGTTCAATATGCTACATCACATATTATAATAATAAGATTTGTCTTACTTTGTTTTTTTTTTTGTTTTTTTTCTTTAACAGCATTTATTTTCTCCCCAGGGAGATCGTCGTGCAGCTTGTAGACAAACCCATGTGGAAATCTAGATAAATCTGGCAATCTGTTACTGAATCCCTATAATATAATGTCTTATACACTTTGTTTTAGTTCCATTTTGATTATTTAAACATGCATGGTGACAATGTTATTGGTTGTAAAATGTTTTTTTTTTTTTCTTAAACAGTACCAGAACTTTATCCAGAATTTAATCCAAACTGGGTTTTCAGAAGTTTAAATTCAGTAATTGTATTAATAGTTTGTGGATTGGATACACACGGTTATAACGAGGCATATGTTTTAAAAAGAGATTGCGTACACGCAGAGAGACGAGAGGTATGTGAATAATAACGTCAGAAAGCTGAAGCGTTCCTCCGAACGAAAAAATTTTCCGTGATCAGAAACCATTCACGATCTTCTCTTTGTTGTCACAAATTAAAGCAAACTGCAACTGGGGAAGGAAAAAGCGAAGGAAAATGATAGTGCAAATGAGGCGGAACCTGAGCGGCTTCTAGAAACTCTGTGATTCAGCGGACGAGTCGCTCGCTCTGCACTTCAAAGTGTGCCGTGTGATGGCGCAGAAACACTGTCAGAGTCTGCACTCAATTTCAGTAATAATTTACTCCCAGAGACAATCTGGAAGCAATTTGACCAGGCATGGCCCTCTCCCTCTCTTCTCTCTCTCTCTCTCTCTCTCTCCCTTTATCCCCCCAGTTTCTTTACACTCAGAGAAAGTTATTGTAACTATTGACCTCTCCAGAGCTTGAATGGCGTTTCCGAGTATGCCGAGTGCCACCACGGCTCTAAATCGGATCCTTTTAATCGGAAACATCAGTGTGGTTCTATGCGCCAGGTTCTGAAGTCCACGTCATGCCCTGGGAGTTATACAGCTGTAAGGAAGCTCGCTTTCACCGTGTGTATATGTGTGTGTGCCTGTGTGTGTGTGTGTGAGGTTCTTTGGATGCTTAAGAGATTCATGGATTTCCTAAAAGTTTGCTCCTCTGGGAGAACCAGTAATGGATGGGTTTATGTAGAATCGTACGAGAGGTTGTTACCCCTTTTTAGCAGGTCACAAGCAAAGAGGTTTGGACCCATAAACATTCTTGGAGAATCCTAATTTTGCTAAGAAAAAGAAAGAAAGAAAATAAACTGCTACCAGATTATGAGCAATGTGCCTTCTTAGTGATCTGGGCTTTGGTGTTGTTGGAAAAAAAGGAAAACAGGAGAGAGAGAGAGAGAGAGAGAGAGAGAGAGAGAATATTAATGAACTGAAAAGGTAGTGAGGTATTTTAAAACACATTCTTAACACGTGTTTAAGGGTTCTTTGGATTGTTCAGGGTTCTGATCTTCATCGTTACCTGTTAATGTTCTACATGGATTTATTAATGGTTCTCTCACATTAATATCACATTAACATCTTTTTAGATCTGTAATGGTGAAAAAGTGGAGAAGCAGGACATAGAGATGCATGATGGATAGATGGATGGATGGATGGATGGATGGATGGATGGATGGATGGATGGATGGATGGATGGAAATGCTCTTTCCAAAAGGGAAACTACCTCTTTTAGGATTCAACTGTACATAAAACATTTGTTTTTCTACAAGGACAAACCAACTATTTAGAAAGTAGATCTTTTCAAGGGTTCCAACTTTTCAAATTGATTTTTTTGTCAAACTTCTTTTAAAAGGAAACTCTCTTGCATCAGGTTCTACCTCGACTCATTAATAGTTCTCAAAGACACTAAAAAACCTGAATATTATGGATACAGATGCCATGACCATTAAACACACCCTGGAGGATAATCTGGATACAATAGAAGCATAGAAAATATAGTACAACATATACAGAAAAAAGAGAGAGAGAGAGGAAACATAAAACACAATAAACTGAGAACAAAGGCATTGTAAAAGGATTAAACTTTTTATATAGGTTTTTACACTTTTTCATTCACCATTTAATGTTTTTTGTTTTTTACCATTTCACCCTTGGGGGGATTATTTTGAATGTTTAACTAGCGTGTTAAAGGGGGTTGATGGGTGCACAAATTATTTAAAGATCGGAGAAGAATCATATCAAACACAAGATAATTCATAAATTAAATTTATTTTCTAATATGTAAATGAATAGTTAAAAGTTCTCGCTGATAATTTTTTTCTAATTAAAACAAATAACATGCATAGAAATGTGTTCAAACTGTTGTTATTATTATCATTATTATTATATTTCATTATTATATATTATATAGTATAATATATTATGATTTAGTAGTAGTATTAATAATAATAATAATAATAATAATAATAATAATAATAATAACAATAATAATAATAACAAAAACATCACCCGACCACTTACCCAAAAGAATAACCACAAATAAAATTGAATAATCATCATCATCATGAACAAGTGTGTTGTCTTTCATACAGATAACAAAAAAAAAACTATTATCCTTGCCTTTTTCAAATGTGAGATCCAAAAAGAGCAACCTTACTTCCAAGAGCTATTTAAAGCACAGAAATGCTATTTTCATCACACTGCTGTCTCCATGTGGTCTACACTGGTACTGCAATTTGCACCCCTTTAAAACTAACCGCTACATCCATGATTTCATAAAATTCAGCTACAGAAGAACTTACGGCACTATTATATTGATTAAAATATTATATCATATAATTCAGTTTCAACCACCTCTGCTTGGACTGAAACTCTTCATTCAACTTTTTCATGTTTTTCTGCACTGAAAGGTGTCAGTAAAGACCTCCATGGTCTTCGGAACTGGTCTCATTAGACTCCTCCAGGAGGCCAGATGTGTTTTCAGACACATCTGTTAAAAAAACAAGTTTTGGCCACCTGGCAAACAGAACATTACAGAAACCTGGAAGCCCAACTAACAGGCCTGGTGAAAGCATCAACACACTCCAGCAACGTCACACCCAAGGCGTGGCACCAGTAGCAGGCCGGATCCCTGCAGCGAATACAGGCGAACAGGTCACAAACTTTATGAGGTCGAGTTAAAAATAAAGAAGAAAAAGCATGCATGCTTGTCTATAAAAGGTGATATTTAATCCATTTTGAATTGACGTTGGACGGATTTGAACTTCATGCAAATGCATTGTCGGTGATTGACGACTGTGTAGTAAATAAATTCGGAGCGAGCCGTGCTAATTGCAAGTAATGCTGGTTTATAGTTTCGTGCCATGTATTATATGGAGCATGGAAGAATGCAATAAATAAACCAGGACGCGGAATAGACCAGGTAAAGTTACACACACACACACACACACACACACACACACACACACACACACACAAACTAACCATTCTCATTTAAACTCACCTACCATCCAGCCATGACCACCTCTTTACACACACACACACACACACACACACCCCTTTTCCTTCCCGTCCCCCACAGCAATCAGGTAAGTCCCACATTAACTGGGAGGGGAAACAGCCCATTAATATTTCACTTGTTTCCAGCCCTGTTTGCGCTATACATCACTGCCTGCCTGCCCCTTCACCAGCTATACATTACAACTATTTTCAAAATACTTCATTGTCAGCTCATGGCAGTCTCATTACTTATTAAGATAACGGGAGAGATGCGAGAGAGCGGTCGGGAGCCCGGCTCGCTTTAGAAGCTATTTCTGTTCTCTTTTATTTCCTTCTCGCGCTAGTCTTTTATCTCTCACTTTCTGTTCGGCGAAATAAGAAACCTTAAACTGAGCTGCTGAACAGAAAATAAAGCTTTTTTCGCAGGTTTAGCATTTATCTGTGATTTCTCACTACAGTATGCTGGGGTTATAGCATACATTTTTTTTTGCACTTTTTGAAGACTCCTCAACGTCATCTTCTGAAGATTTAATATGCATCGTTTTTATAGAAATATCGATATAAGGGATCTGTAAAGTAACTAAAATTTTTAAGGTATATATGCACCTTTCTAGGAAAAAGGGATGTGAAAGTAGAGTGGCCTATTATGTACCTGAGAGTGTGTATGGATGGATGATTTTTATTATCTTTATTATTGTTTGTGTGCCAATGTGGATATTTCGATATATAAAGGTATTATAAATAGCCGGTTAGCACTTGCACCTCGAGGGCCGAGTGTTCGATTTCCACCTCGGGGCTGTGTCCATGGAGTTTGCATGTTCTCCCCGTGCTTGGTGGGTTTCCTCCGGGTACTCCGGTTTCCTCCCACAGTCCAAAGACATGCAGATTAGGCTTATTGGCGTTCCCAATCCCTTAGCCCATAGTGTGTGAATGAGCACATGGGTGTGTATGTGTTCCCTGTGATGGATCGACACCCTGCCCGTGTTGTACCCAGCTTCATACCCTAAGTCACAACCCTGTATACAGAATAAAGTGGTATAGATGAGTTAGGAAGCTATTATTTATACATACAGCATTTATACTATCCCAGATTAATTTAAGCAGATCTTAAGATTATACCTCTAGAAAATGTCCACACACCAATTAGACATAATATTAAAACTACCTGATTGATATGGTAAACATATGTTCTTCTTGTACAACTACAACAGCCCTGACCGGTCGAGGCATTAACTTTATTCAATTCAATTCAATTTAATTTTATTTTTATATAGCGCTTTTAACAATTGACATTGTCGCAAAGCAGCTTTACACAATCAAAAGAATTATTTAAGTCCGTATCAAAATGTGTATGAATCGAAATGATAAGATTGTCCCTGATGAGCAAGCCGAGGATGACAGCGACAGTGGCAAGGAAAACCTCCCTGAGATGGTAATAAGAAGAAACCTTGAGAGGAACCGGACTCAACAGGGAACCCATCCTCATCTGGGTGATAACGGATAGCAGGGATTGATCTGCTGAAATTCCAGTCCCGAACTATTGAGCGACTGAAGTCACAGGTACGCAGAGAACAGCTGTCTGCATCAGTCGAGGACAGGACCGTCTTTGTGGAAAAGTGGACCCGTCCCCAGTCACCACACGCATCCCAGGCAGACCACACGGGACATCCATGCGAAGATAAGATAAGATAAGGAATTATCACTTGCTTTTTTTATTTAAACACCATAATAAGTCAGTTGTGTAAGTATTTATTTATATTAATCATTTGATGAAAAACACGTCTCTCCTTTCCTACTTGCGTGCACACACACACACATACTGTAGATTGTTTGCTACTATTAAACTTACTTTAGATTTTGTTCTTCTGAAATGTATTTGTTTCTCTTTTTTTTCTTTTTGGTATTTGAACAATTTTTATTTACACTACAGTACATGCAATTTGGGAACGCCAATAAGTCTAATCTGCATGTCTTTGGACTGTGGAAGGAAACCGGACAACCCGGGGAGAACATGCAAACTCCACGCATACAGGGATTGAACTCTGGAGGTAAAAGGCAATAGAGTTAACCACTATGCCGTCACACTGCCATGTACTTTAATTTATTGTTTTTAGATCTGTTGCACTTCTTAATTTCTTCTCATGTTTGTATTTTATCTCAATATGGGACCCGAACATAAGAAGCATTTAATGTCTCCGAGTATATACACATCAACGTATCAGGGCTCTCCAGGAGATTCAAATACACACGACCCCAGACTAATGGAAATGTATTGAAATCAGGATGTTCGTTAATTCGATCAGTCATTTGATCAACTTGAATCTTAAATCCAGCATACATTGACCTTGTCTTGACCTCTGTTCTCTCGTCGTGAGCTACATGCATGGAGTAAACCTGAAAAAATATATGTTTTTACTGTTACTGCCCCAAATGGCCCCATTTGACCAGTACACCCATTACACTTCTCCCTTTATCTGTTTAAGAACAAGTGGTTTCCTATTAATGAACAGAGCAGCCAGAAGTGTCCCTGTGTACAATCCCTGAGTGTAATTCCAAAACCAGAAATCAACACACATCTCTCTCTCTCACACTCACACACACACACACACATGCACACACACACGAGAAGGTCAGAGCGAGGTCAGGATTCAAGTCTGGCATTCATTTCCTGTGTCCTGTGTCACAAACCGGCTTAATAAAGCATTTTCGTCTCGGAGACGAGGTCATCTGAGAGTGTGTGTGTGCCCTCTTACTCTGATTTTATCTAAAAGGATGAATGACTACAACGCACACTGACTAAAGTGTGTGTGTACTTATACATATTTGTTTAAGAGGAGTTCAACAAAGGCTAAAAGGACAAAGTTTACTACTATTTAGATGTGGGAAATTAATTTAATGTAACAGGGGACTGGATAGTTTAGTCTTACAATGCAGCCGACAATCTGCCTTTAAGTGTGTGTGTGTGTGTGTGTGTGTGTGTGTGTGTGTGTTGACTCACCATCCTTCTTATGTCACCGATGAAACATTGTAATATGATGGATCGCTCACAAATAATGCATTTGTCAAAACTGTGGTCGATGATTTAAGTGGCCACTTTATTAGGAACACAAGCAGATCGTGAACGAAATCAGAAAAGGCTAAACGGTGACGTGGCATACAGTAGTCGTGGATGTCCGATGAGCTGGTTCGGACATTTTAAAACTTCTCCTGGACCATTAACCAACAGTGAGTGTGCACAGGAGGAGCTAAAGATGCTTGAGCCTGGTTAGCTGAGCCACCCCTTGGTAGGAAAAAATTATATTAAATAGTTTTATTTTTGCTGTATACATATAAGAAGCACATAAATGCTACCTTTAAACAAAATCAATGTCTTTTAACTTTTATTATTTTTAATTTTTAATTTTTTTGTAATCCAGACATTCTATAGTAGTATAAATGAATTGAGACATGAGTACAATCAAATACTTAATTACTAATCATCTATGATGTTATATTCTGTGTCCAGGGTCGCGGGGGGCCTGGAACCTATCACATACTGTAGGTTATGGACTGGACTGGTTGCCGGTTGATCACAGGGTGCACACACTCACACTACGGGTAATTTGGGAATGCTAATTAGCCTAGCACAGGAAGAACATGCAAACTCTATGCACACACACTCGAACCCAGATGCTGAAGGTGCAAGACGACAGCGCTAAGCACTAAACCTTCTACTATCAAATACATGTTTGGCAAACAGAAGTTACCCTTTTCCCCACTTAAATTAATGCGATGATCAGGAATCAGAGGCGAGTGTGTTCACAGGATCATAAAAACTGAAGACTGATAAACATTAACAGAACGTCTGGACCTGAAACTGCATGAGTTTTTATACACGACTGGCTGAAAAGACAATCACATGAACAAGCAGGTGCACATGTGTTCCTAATAAAATTGAATACAAAAATTAATGCAATAAATTCAAAGAGTTTCGTGTCTTCTCATCACTTTGCGTCAGCCCCGTAACACACTCGATACATCAGCTTCGTATCGGACTCGTAAACGCAAACAAACCTGTTGGTGCCCATAAAATATTAAAGAAGGATCTTGCTACAGAGGAGTGCATTCTTCACAACTAAACACACACACACACACCCCACTTTAATTAAAAGACAGCACAGCAAAAACAACCCACACACACACATTAACTCTCACACACACCTACCCGTTTAACACCGCACACGGAGTACTAAAATGATTTATAAGACAATTTTATTTTTTTGTGCCAGTTGTACACTCCTACAATCTTCTGGCTCTCTGTAACAATGTGCAGGTGGTGTGTACAGTGCTTCCACACACACATACACACATTACTCATATTCACTATTATCTAACATCCAAACACAGAGCATTTATCACAGCAGGCCAGAGGACACGGCCTCCGTACCTCCATCCACTCCATCCAGGAGACGGATGGAGACAGACGCCTGTAGTCATACGTCAAGCAGCACACTCAAACGTCTCTGAGGAACGAACGTCCGCAGTCCTGCATTCATCACAACTTCAAAACTTTCACCAGACTTTCACAGGATGTACAAATTTGAGGAAATACAGAAGATCCTGAGCAGCACTAACATCATATACAGTAAATTAAACATTATTTTTTTTATTAAGTTTCTTTTAATATTTCATGTGCATTATGATTTTATCAAGATATTTATCATTATTAATGTAAATGAAATAATATATAAACTAATAATTTGATTTTCATGTATTTATTAATTTATTGTTAATTTCCTTACAGAAAAAAAGAAAGAAAGGAAGAAAGAAATATCAAGGGAAAACCTTGACTGGTACTGTATGTGCAGGCATGTTCAAAAGTTAATACCCCCTCTTTTACCCCTACGGAAAAAAAACATGTGGCACTATATTGTAGATTATAATATATTAACATATTGAATATATAATATATTAAATAATACCTTTTCATATATAGGAAACTACAGTAGTGCATATATTCATTAATATATTACAATATACAGTATAAACACACCATGTGTGGATATACAGTATATATATATATATATATATATATATATATATATATATATATATATATATATATATATTATATAATATAATACAGTATATTTATTCTTATAATTGTTTCATTTAAACATTTTTTTAAAACTTTATGCATGTTTTAGAATTACACACACACACACTTTTACTTTGTCAGTGTGCTCTGATCAATGCCTATAAAGTCCATTTATAGTGTTCGAACTATATTAACGTACAATCATATTATAAACAAATATATAAAAAATAGATTTATTCAATCAAATGTAATATATTATAAAGTATACTGTTAAATATAAAATTACATACATTGAGATATTCATTTGAATATCTTTTAATATATTTCTCAATATATGGAACGCATCAATTCCCTATGAGTTTTTCAATATATTGTAATATTATATTTAGTAATTGTAATTATTAGTTAGTATCAGTTATTGTAGCAATGAGGAATATTAACATTATAAAAACTTTTTTATTTACCAGCGGATCAGAACAGTTAATCATTAAATATATTGACAGTTAATACATAAAGAAATATATTGTCTTTGTGTAAGAGGTAATTCTATGTGTTTTTTCTGTAAAATCATAATAAAATTCACCTGTTTCAGACAAATACACCATACACCACCAAATTATTTTTTTCATCATTCTATAATTTATTTGACGAAAATGAATGAAGTATTGATTATATAACTTGTAGATTCAACTTTAGCAGCAATAACTTGAAGTAATCATGTCCTGTACATCTATCTGTCTCATAATGTTGGTCCATTCTTCTTTACAGCGCTGCTCCAGTTCATAGATTTTTTTTCGGGCATTCACTTACTGTATACACATCTCTGTACGGCGGTTTATTTTGGTTTTGAGGTCTGGACTTTGACCAAGCTATTCCAAAACCTTAAAGCTTTTATTTGTTCAGCCACTTTGATGTAGATTTACTGGTGTGCTTTGGATCACTGTCCTCTTGCATAACTCAATTTTACATTTGCTTCTAGAATATACTTATAAGCCCAAATCATAACCCCTCCTCCACCACCGTGTTTGACCGTGGGTTTGGTTTTTGCCAAACATGGTGATGGACATTAAGGCCAACCAGCTCCAGTCCCAACCTTAGTCATGCTTCCATGTTCTCTTTAGACAGAAAAAGTATGACCCTTTTCAATCATCTTCCATTCAGTCATCTTCTAATTGTGTTGTCATGGACATTTAACATAAACAGCAAGGTCTGTAAAGTCTGAAATGTAGCTCTTGGGTCTTGTAATTTTCTGAGCGTTGCACATATATATATACACACTATATATATATATATATATATATATATATATATATATATATATATATATATATATATAAATGTGACTATTATTATTATTATTATTATTATTATTATGAAGAAGAAGAAGAAGAAGAAGAAACAACAATTAAGCAAACAAATAGTATAAAAAAACAGGAATGTTAAATTGTAGACATAAATGTGTGTGTAAATACATTTCCTCCACCTCATCATCCTCTGCCTCATCTTCATCTGCAGGCAGTGTCACAGAACTTTCTCTGATTCTTGTTTTCAAGAAGAGATGCATAATCACAAGCAAAGCTGTGCTGCCACCTAGAGACACAATCAGAACATCTGTGCTTTAAAGAGAGGGAGAGAGAGAGAGAGAGAGAGAGTCTTCCTTCTCGGCCCCGGGGGGTGAGACATCCATCTCTGTCTTTTTGCCAAATTTGATTTTAAATATTTACAATGCCATACATCTTCGCTGAAACAAATTACCACCAAAGTGCTATTGTCTGGAGTGGGGCTAGTAAGAAGGATGGCGGCTTTAGAGGCAGCATCAATGTTTTATTTGCTGAAATATATGACTGCTGGATACACAACCACTACACCTTCTTACTTTAAACGCTGGGGATAAAACCGAAGCTGAACTTTTTCATGGAGTAAATACCACAATAAGCTATCGACCGACGCATCCCTGCTGTTAGCATGCACTTCCAATGTGAACGCTCAATTCGTTCAAGCGCTCCTTAAACATCTTTAGCATTAGCAGCAGCTCTGTGGCATCAGTTTGTCGATTGCACTCTGATGGATTAAAGGGGAAAAAAAAAAACCCACACATTTCTTGCTCTCAAACATGTAGCTAATGTTCCATGCAGGAAAGCGGATTGTCTTTGATGTTAACATGCCATGACCATACCTCTCTTTTGCAGGCTATTAAATCACAGCAGGTCACTTTGATACGTTGGTGTGTGTAATAGCACACAGGAGCTGAAAGCAAATCTCACATGGTGTCCAATTCCATGTCTGACATCCCAGGAATGCACTCAACTCTGATGTTTTTCTTTCTCGGCTATGATAAGCAAACAGCACCATAAAAGCTAAATCCTGTCATATGGAAACAAGTCTAATCAGTTGCAGATAAATAACGACCCTTTTAAATAAAAATACCTTTCAGAGCAGAAATACTTTTGCCCATTTTCTAACAATGAGAACCCTTACATCTGATCGGTCGGAGGGTGTCGATTCATTTCTCTACCAGCTGCAAATCCAATCATAGATTTATAAGAGCATACTTGTTTTGACACCTGCTTTTTAGTTGTGGTTGTTGTTGCATAGCAAAAAAAATGCATGAACGTAGGCGAGTATGATACAAAGTTTTTCCATAAGGAGACATTTGGATAACGTTTCAGAAAGGGAGTCTCCAGTGTCAGTGATTTGTTTAAAAAGGTTACGCTTTATAACTTCTCAGGAACATGATAAGCTGCAACAAATGTTTAAAAGAGAAAAATAAAGTGAGACAACTTGTCTACACTTGTTACTCTAAATGTGAAGATACAGTATATCAAATGTCAGATGTGTTTATGAGGAAATTTGGCTAATAACATCACAGCATGATTACTGGATTCTTTTTTTTTCTTTCAACACACTACCAAATGTTGTATTTTTCACTTAATCAAAAGACCCTGTCAATCTGTTAATGAGCATTAACCTCTAATACATTGCGAGGTAAGGCAAGACATCGAACGAGGTGAGACTGATTTTTAATGAGACTGGAAGTTTCCCAGGAAAACCTGTTTCAATTTTCCACCCTCACGCTTTATTAAAGAATGAGTGGACATGAGAAGTGCTTGTTTTATTTATTTTGTAATAAATAAACACACTTGAAGCTGGTGAGTTGCTTTACAGTATAAAAATAAGTGTATTTATTTATTTAGCATTTTTCGAGTGAGAAAAATAAAATAAACATATTGTCATTTTCGGGTGTTTTCTAAACAGCATTAGATATAAATATTATAAGCATATACAGTAATATGCAAAAGTCTTGAGACTTGAGAGGGTATGATTCCCCTCATACCCTCATATTAAATTTAATTAAATGATGTAGATAAAAAATAAAGAAATTGGAATAATTTTTATTTGTACAGAGCGAAAGTGCTTAAATGTATATTCTAAAATTTGGTTGTTTGTGTAATAACCTCAGCAGCAACCTCATTTCCCCTCTCGTCTGTTCCATTCCGTAGCATCAACTAAATTACTAAATCACTGGCCTGATCATTTGTGAATTAAATTATATTATTTATTGTTATTTTTTTAATGTTTTATCCCCTCATCCCTTGCTTGTTCTGTGCAACTTCTCCTCTTCCCAGTTGATGCTTGACCACGCCCTTGCTGGTTTGCTGTGCTTCTATCAAATTACTTTTATTATTTTATACTCTAATGTCGCATCGTAATCCTGGAGGTGTGGTATTATTGTTCATCTAAAACGGCACAGTTATTATTTTTACTTTGAGAATAACCTCTCAAAATTTTCCAGTCGAGTATTTTCCCATCAGAGATTATTGAGTAGAATCCTTTACCATTAGGAAGCAAAAAAAACCTCAGGACAAACGTACTGTATTGACTAGTTAAAAGCTATAACTTGTTAATTATTTCAGACAAAGATCCCCCAATATTGTCTAATTTAAATGTAAAAGTTCTTGCTTTTCTCATTTTTCTTTCTTGGCTCACATCGTTGCTGGTGAAAGTTTTTTTGCTTCAGCTGCCAGGTCTCAGTGGAACCAAAACTCTTGGAGGAGTTGTTATTTCAGTCTTTCCTGCCAAGTTAAACCAGGCTCAAGTAATCATACCGCCTTTCTAGTAATAAACAGTTTTAATTAATCTCTTGCCAATTAAAACACAAATAACCCTTTACTCTTGACTTTGTCTGCTGAAAATCATTCCTGCCTAAATGATCGGTCCCCTGAGATACGAGATTTGAAATTAAACATTCCTTTTAGGTCGGTGGCATTTTTAGGGTAGGATTAGTGGATTTGTCTGGGTTTTGATTGCACTTATTTGAGGAATTGAAGAACATAATTATTATAAAAAACTTAATAATTTTACTGTAATTTTAAAATTATAACTATAATATAAAAAGAGTAAAAAAAACTTGAGTAGTTTCCTCTAACAGCAAACATCTACTGAATTGGCTTGCTTGGGATATAAACAACCGTAGAAATAACCACTGCTGTACCAACACTATGCATGATACCATGGTACTAAGTCTATCTATTCATTCATACTTCAGTAATCGATTTATCCTGGTCAGGGGTGGTCCAGTGGATCCGAAGCCTATGCCAAGAAAACTGGGCGTGAGAATGTGAGTTTTTCACAGAGCACCATGCACACACCAATTCACACACGTTGTCACAACTACGTAGGAATAATTTAGAGACATCAATTCAACTACTGACATGAGAAACCAAAAAACAAAAATCCAGGTTTAGGATCAAACTAGGCATGCCCAGCATTATTATTATTATTATTATTATTATTATTATTATTATTATATGGTGCTGTAAAAAACGCAGTAAAGGTTTTTGCATATTTGTCACACTTAAATGATCTTAAAATAAAACAAACTAATTTAAAATATTACTTGCTAATTTAAAATATTACTTGCTAAGATAAGAGTAAATAAACATAAAATATAATGGATTTGCAGAGCAAAAACAACATTTTTAAATGATTATAAATAACGAGAAGAAACAACAACAATAAATAAATAAATAAATAAATAAATAAATAAACAAACATATCACTATTATTATTGTTGTTGTTAGACCAGGTAGGTTTGTACAGCTTTATATATATATATATATATACAGTGGTGTGAAAAACTATTTGCCCCCTTCCTGATTTCTTATTCTTTTGCATGTTTGTTTCTGATCATCAAAAACCGTTAACTATTAGTCAAAGATAATGTAATTGAACACAAAATGCAGTTTTTAAATGAAGGTTTACGTTATTAAGGGAGAGAAAAAACTCCAAATCTACATGGCCCTGTGTGAAAAAGTGATTGCCCCCCTTGTTAAAAAATAACTTAACTGTGGTTTATCACACCTGAGTTCAATTTCTGTAGTCACCCCCAGGCCTGATTACTGCCACACCTGTTTCAATCAAGAAATCACTTAAATAGGAGCTACCTGACACAGAGAAGTAGACCAAAAGCACCTCAAAAGCTAGACATCATGCCAAGATCCAAAGAAATTCAGGAACAAATGAGAACAAAAGTAATTGGGATCTATCAGTCTGGTAAAGGTTATAAAGCCATTTCTAAAGCTTTGGGACTCCAGCGAACCACAGTGAGAGCCATTATCCACAAATGGCAAAAACATGGAACAGTGGTGAACCTTTCCAGGAGTGTCCGGCCGACCAAAATTACCCCAAGAGCGCAGAGACAACTCATCCGAGAGGCCACAAAAGACCCCAGGACAACATCTAAAGAATTGCAGGCCTCACTTGCCTCAATTAAGGTCAGTGTTCACGACTCCACCATAAGAAAGAGACTGGGCAAAAACGGCCTGCATGGCAGATTTTCAAGGCGCAAACCACTTTTAAGCAAAAAGAACATTAAGGCTTGTCTCAATCTTGCTAAAAAAAACATCTCAATGATTGCCAAGACTTTTGGGAAAATACCTTGTGGACCGACGAGACAAAAGTTGAACTTTTTGGAAGGTGCGTGTCCCGTTACATCTGGCGTAAAAGTAACACAGCATTTCAGAAAAAGAACATCATACCAACAGTAAAACATGGTGGTGGTAGTGTGATGGTCTGGGGTTGTTTTGCTGCTTCAGGACCTGGAAGACTTGCTGTGATAGATGGAACCATGAATTCTACTGTCTACCAAAAAATCCTGAAGGAGAATGTCCGGCCATCTGTTCGTCAACTCAAGCTGAAGCAATCTTGGGTGCTGCAGCAGGACAATGCCCCAAAACACACCAGCAAATCCACCTCTGAATGGCTGAAGAAAAACAAAACGGAGACTTTGGAGTGGCCAGAATCCTATTGAGATGTTGTGGCATAACCTTAAAAAGGCGGTTTATGCTAGAAAACCCTCAAATAAAGCTGAATTACAACAATTCTGCAAAGATGAGTGGGCCAAAATTCCTCCAGAGCGCTGTAAAAAACTTGTTGCAAGTTATCGCAAACGTTTGATTGCAGTTATTGCTGCTAAGGGTGGCCCAACCAGTTATTACAGTAGGTTCAGGGGGCAATTACTTTTTCACACAGGGCCATGTAGGTTTGGATTTTTTTTTCCCTAAATAATAAAAACCATCATTTAAAAACTGCATTTTGTGTTTACTTGTGTTATCTTTGAATAATAGTTAAATGTGTTTGATGATCAGAAACATTTTATGTGACAAACATGCAAAAGAATAAGAAATCAGGAAGGGGGCAAATAATTTTTCACACCACTGTATATATATAGTGGGGGAGATAAGTATTTGATCCCCTACAGATTTTCTAAGTTTGCTTCCCTACAAAAGAATGAAGGGTCCATTATTTTTAGCATACAGGAGGTTTATGGTAAAGGATTGAGACAGAATATCAACCTAAAATCCAGAAAAAGCACATGATACAAATGTTATGAATTGAGTTGCATTTTAATGAGGGGAAATGAGTATTTGATTCCCAAGCAAAACATGACTTAGTACTTGGTAGAGAAACCCTTGCTGGTAAGCACAGTGGGAAGATGTTTCTTGTAGCTGTTTACCAGATTTGCACACATCTTGGGATGCATTTTGATCCACTATTCTTTACATATTCTCTCTAATTGTTAAAGGTTTCTTGCCTGTTGCTTGGCAACTCAAAGTTGCAGCTCTCTCCATGAATTTTCTATTGGATTAAGGTCTGAAGACCGGCTAGACCACTCCATGACCTTAATGTGCTCATTCTTGAGCCACTCCTTAGTTGCCTTGGCAGTATGTTTGGGGACATTTTCATGCTGGATGACCCACCCACAACCCATCTTCAGGAGGTTCTCATCCAAAATTTTACAACACATGGCCTCATCCGTTGTCAATCTGTACTTTTAGCAGAGAAACAGCCCCAAAGCATATTGTTTCCACCCCCGTGCTTGACTGTGTCCCTTAGTGTCATAGTCAGCATTTTTCTTCCTCTGAAAACAAGTCGAGTTGATGACAAAGAGCTCAATTTTGGTCTCATCTGACCACAGCAATTTATCCCAATCTTTCTCTGTTCATTGACAAACCTCAGACGGGTCTGTACTGTACATGTGTCTTCTTGAGGAGGGGAAGCCTTGCTGCGCTGAAGGATTTCAATCCATGCAGGCGTATTGTGTTACCAATGGTTTGTTTGGTGACTGCGGTCCCAACTGCCTTGAGATCATTCACAAGCTCCTCCCGCGTAATTCTGGGCTGGTCCCTAATTTTTCTCATGATTATTCCTACTCCATAAGGTGAAAAATTGCATATAGGGCTCTGTATTTCCTCCATTTGTAAATAATCGCTCCAGCAGTTGTCTCCTTCTCACCAAGCTTCTAGCTGATGGTCTTGTAGCCCATTCCAGCCTTGTGCAGGTCTAAAACCTTGTTCCTGACTTGCTTTAACAGCTCTTTGGTCTTGCCGATGGTGGTGAGGTTTGAATGTAGGATAGAGATCTTGTGGACAGGTGGCTTTTATACACATACCACATTGTTGTGAGGAGCACCTTCTTAAATTAATGTGTACCACAAGAGCACTATTGATAGATTGCTGTAATACAGTGGTGGCCAAAAGTATACCCTTAATTATTAGTTCTCCCTGTGCACAATCCAGGTAATTGCACTAATCAGTTTTTACCTATCTAGCTGAAGAATTGGCTAATTAGAATTAGAGTACAACAGACATTATTTTGCCTCTATGTCTAGCTGGATGCAGCAGGTTCTGAAGAATAAAAGGACTTCATGCTTAATATGCATAAAACAATAAATTAATATTATCTTACCATTATTTGAAATATTGAGAATGTTAAAGTACTGAGTTATTGATCAAAAGGTCGGCGGTTTGAACCCCAGCGCCAGTAGGTTGCTGCTGTCGGGCCCTTAAACAAGGCCCTTAACCTTGTCTGCAGGGGTGCCATATAACGGCTGACCCTGCACTCTGACCCCTGCCTACTAAAAAAAAAAACCCGCCTATGTAAAGAGTAAATAATTTTATTTTGCAGTAATGTACAGTACTGTACTGTATACAGTATGTAACGAATAAAGGCTCAACTTAACTTAAACTGGTAAATAGGTGCACTAAAGCCACATAATTTGAGATACAACTAACATGGAAATAGTATTATTAATTTTTGGAAATGTCAGTGGCATATTTTCGATATAATGAATAAAATATATTATACTCTCTGTTGAGCTACACATGTCGTTCCTGAGCTGCCAGTGATCCAGACTCCCTCTGCCCTCCAGACCTGTCTGACCCATCCTGGTGCCCTGCTTCTGGTTGGAGATCTCATCACATGGATATCCTCATGGTGTCTCTTTGGAATGCGTCTGGTGTCTGGGGACAGTTTCACTTTACCATGGTTCTGGCCTCGACTGGTGTTGACAACTGTTTCTCTGACGACTTGACTCGGCTGCAGTTGCTCGATAGTTCAGGACTGGAAATTCCTACAAGTCTCCATTAACTACCTGGACTCCATATTAACATCAACTGGTATGCTGAACTGACTGTCACCGAACACACAGTATAAATGCAGATCAATTCCTGCTATCTGTTCACCCAGATGTGGATGGGTTTCCTGTTTAGTCTGGTTCCTCTCAAGGTTTCTCTCAGGGAGTTTTTCCTTGCCACTGTCGTTCTCGGCTTGCTCATCAGGGACAATCTGATCATTTTGAATTATACACATTCACATTCTATACAGACTTATATAATTCTTTTGATTGCATAAAGCTGCTTTTTGACAATGACAATTGTTAAAAGCGCTATACAAATAAAACTGAATTGAATTAATATGATGATAAATATGTTAAGACATCCATGCATCCTGTATTGTGCCTGTGTGTTTTCTCACCTGGGCTTTAGGATCTGTACCACCCAGATGGATTAAAGTTGTTACTTGCGAAGGTTATCAATATTACACAATAATTGTAATAGTAACCCATTGTGTAAAATTCACTTTTTGGACGTTAAAAAAAAAGCCTCTGTTTTTTTAGTCACCTCATAAGGAAACACCCTCCGCAGGTTTATTGCTCAGCTTCACCACATTCTGGCAGGGTGTGGCTCATCAGTAGCTTATTTACATAAACACTAAAATGGCATGTTTGAAAGAGGAGTGTAAGAGGAAATTGAGGTATGAAGAAAATGCATTATCTGAGGAGTATTTCAAACACGCGTTGGGGCACTTAAATACTTTTTAAAACATTTTGCATTATAAAATGTACAGTATTTACAAATCTAATTAGCAAACAATAATAAAATAGTAAAGGTTTTTTCATTTTACATTTATTTTATTTGTGTGCTTTATTTTAGGAATGCAAATGAAATAATCTGAAAATCCCAATGATAAAAAAAATATATATATGAGAAGAAAATGTACTTAAAAAAATTAACATATAAAAAAAGATGCTTAAAATATATAATTCAAAGTGCACTTTAATATCTAATAAATATTTTAATGAAATGGCTTTATTCTCTCTTAGTGTTCCTTTAATCTTCTCGGTTTTGAAGATTAGACATTGTATGGACTTTTATAGAAAAAAGAAAAAACCTTCACTTTCATGTTTCATCCACACTAAAAGCATCAATAACAATATCAATGCTAGAAACATCTAAACACTGTATATTTACCTCAAAAAGGTCATTGACCGCTGAAGTTTACACACTTGTTTAAAAATGCATGAGTATTGAAAGAAGGCTGTGATGTTTCATTATAACTGCCTTATAAAATCCAGTCCTTTTTTTTCTTCAAGGACTCCAGTGATGAAAAAGACTCAATTGTTAATGAAAGCAGCTTTTAGGACAAGTGCATAGAGCTTTTATGTGCACGCTGCCTACCCTGATGATCTCTTAAGTTAATAGGTTTGAGGGAAACAATACATGTACATTTACCGTGTTGCAGTATTGAGTATCTCCACAAGGACAGATGCTGAATAAAAAAAATAAAATAAAAAAAATAAAAACTATTTATAAAAAGTACATTAATTAAAAATAATAATCAACAAATAAAACAGGACATGTGATTAAAGCTTCATTATGAGACATCAGAGTTTAAGTTTTTAAATAGGCAGTTTGTAATGTACTGTAATCCCTGTGCGTGCAATTTTATGTTTCAGTATAAGCACTTAATGCTAGTCGGGGTTATGGTGGATCAGGAGCCTATCCAAGAAATACTGTGTGTGAGGCAGGAAAAACCCTGGAATGGCATGGTAGTTCATTGCTACAGACACAAACACACACACGCACACACACACACACTTTAGCATAGTCAATCCATCTATTAGTGTCTATCCCTTCAGCTTCCTCCTTAATTTAGGAACCAACTCCCACACACCACACATTTCTCCCCAATCACACAGCTACAGTACCAGGTCAAAACCACTTGCTTTCTCTGAGGTATATAAAGCCAGCTGGCCACACACAGAAAAAACATGAACTTTTGCCCACTAGGATTCGCAGCCACAGTTGGCTGAGGCATCAACTTGGTTTAAGTGATTCTTAGTCCAGTGATCAAACCAGAAACTCTTCAGCTAGCAAGTGCACCACCATTCTTACAGTTATTATTTATTATTTTTACTATGCACCTGAGACCAGTAAACTAATGCAAATAATTAAAATGGTATGATAAAAATTAAAGGTAAAAATAAAACTATAACCTTAAATCTCAAAAACTGGGATCTTCCCTCCCCCCTCCGCAAGTACCAATCAAATACTCAGACAATTTAAGCATGATTGTGAAATCTATATAAATGAAAGAAAGATTTTGTCATTGAACAGAGCTCGTTATTTCAATTATGTCTTTAAGTTTCATACATTGGATCACCTGAAATTAGTCTCAGAACTTTTTTATGAAATAATTGTTTTTTTTTATGAAATAAAAAATTTGAGTAAAATAAACAAACTTTACTGCACCAATGTAAACAAACACCTGCAACAACAGATATTATCTCAAAAGCTAATCTGAATATTTTTTACTGGGATTAGATTATATTGTGGCGTGGGCGGGGCGGCGGCTGACGACCAGCATGCTTTGCGGGAATGTCGGTGTGTTCACCATGATGGGGAAAGGTGTTTGGGTTAGTGACTTCGGCCCTGTTGTGTGTGTGTTGGGTGTGACGTGTGAAATGTGCTCTAGTTCAGGCTGACGCTGAATTAGAGGTAGGCTCCTGAGTGAAGGTGCTGCTCATGCCATTACCGGCTGTGTGCTAAATAAAGTACTCCCAGCCATTGCATTGGGTAGCAAATAAGCTCACTCGTCTCTCCAGCATTCTTCTCGGCGTAAAAACGCTACATTGGTGTCAGAAGTGGGATGGAGAGTCACGAATTTGAGCGCACAACGGAGGACCTTCAGAAAATCCAAGCGGGCCGCCGAGTAGCGGAGCGACTACTCGCACGGAAGAAGCGCTTTCCTGACGGAGCTAGCGCGAGCACACCACGTCAGCCAACGCGGAGCGGGAAGAATAAAATCCCGGCGCTGGATCTCGGGGCGGAGGCTGGCGCGGCACAAGCGCCGGAGCAAGCTACAGCTTCGTGCGCTGTTAGCCGGCAAAGCGTCCTGCCGCTGCGCGAGGCCGATCGCGCTGAGCCCATATCGGCGGTACATCACGGCGGTAGAGCCGAGCGACCGCCCGCAGCTCAGTGGCGCTCGGTTCGTGAACCTAGCCGGGGACAGGGCTACCCGTCGCGGCTAGGCAACGAGCAGCGCTTCGACGTTTCGCGGCGAGGCCGAGGCACGGGACAGCGTACACCAGCAGCCGCTAGACTAGCGCCGGGAGGACGCGTGGTAAGCCGCGCTGGGCTCTACATTGACTGTGTGCTGGATGGCGTCTTACTGCGGGCGCTCGTGGACACCGGCTCCACTGTTTCGCTGCTGCGCTCTGGAGTACTGGGGCAAAGCAAGCGTGTTCGCCGACGGCCTGATCCTGCCTTCACCATCCGCACCGTTGCTGGGGGCTGCGTCAAGGTACGGGCGTGTCGCACAGCGCGAGTCCAGGTGGGTGGTCGAACTTTTACACACCAGTTCTTAGTGGGGAATGTCGAGGAGGACTGCGTTTTAGGGTTGGACATTTTAGAGAGATGGGGTGCGGTGCTGAACTTGTCTGGCGGGACTCTGCGTGGTAACTTCGGGGTAGCCAGGTTGCTCGGACCCAAGCCACAGTCGGACAGGTTAGCAGCACACACCCGGGGGGCGGAACTTCCGGTAGCAGACCGAGCGGGAAACCCTCGGTGCTGCGAGCGAGTGGAGCGCCGTGACGACGTAAAACCCTCGACGCCGAACATTTCCCCCGTGCAGTCCTCCAGGCTCTCCAGCGGTGATCAGCCGTCCGAGCCAGCGTGCAGCCGAGTTACTGCGTCACCCGCAGTCGTTTCGCCGGTCTCACAGCTGCACTGTGAACCGCTCATCGCCAGGCAGAAGGGCCCCACCCAGCGCTCGCGGGCACCGCTGCAAGACTTTCGGGTGGGGGCACCCATGGAGCGAATGGGTGTGGACACTCACAGCCAGGGGCGAGATTTTGCTGCTGGCGAGCAGGTGTGGGTGTGTTCCTCCGGAAGGAGAAGGAGGGGGCTCTCGGCCGGGCGTGTGTCTCACTGGGTGGGCCCCTGTACGGTAATAGCTCGGCTCTCCGATGTCATCTACCGGGTGCGGTTGGCGGGGCGGGCACGAGTTTTGCTCCACCGGGACCGTCTTGCGCCTTGCCAGCCGCACGCCGGGGAAACATTGAACTCTGTGGAGGCCGGACCGCCTCAGGACTACGTTTGTGTTCATCCCTCACCTGCCAAAGGACGCCGGCGTTCCCACCGCCAGCGCCGACCGCCTCCACGCCTCCGAAATGGAGTTCTTCATGGTGACCAGGGACGGTCACAGCTCGGGTGGGGGCAGTGTGGCGTGGGCGGGGCGGCGGCTGACGACCAGCATGCTTTGCGGGAATGTCGGTGTGTTCACCATGATGGGGAAAGGTGTTTGGGTTAGTAACTTCGGCCCTGTTGTGTGTGTGTTGGGTGTGACGTGTCAAATGTGCTCTAGTTCAGGCTGACGCTGAATTAGAGGTAGGCTCCTGAGTGAAGGTGCTGCTCATGCCATTACCGGCTGTGTGCTAAATAAAGTACTCCCAGCCATTGCATTGGGTAGCAAATAAGCTCACTCGTCTCTCCAGCATTCTTCTCGGCGTAAAAACGCTACAATATCTTCACCACTGAAATAACAGAGCAGAAGAGGTAAAGTATAAGTGAACTGTTACTTGCTGGAGTCGTTTTAAAACAAAACTTCATCTTTATCTAATCTACTTTCTCAATATCTCATCTGAGATTCACTCCCCGATTACGAAACAGGAAGTTTATTTGGCTGCGGATGAAAGAAGTACAACTTGGTGTAAATCAAGGCATAAGATACTCAACCTTACAACATTACTTTGTATTAAGTTATGAAGAGTTCTGCTGTACAGAAGGACAGAGACATGTACGTGGACTTCAACCTGAAATAATAATATCACTGATTACATCAAAGCTGATCAGCTTTAACATTTTAAGTATTTCTACAAACTCTTTTCCCAGGTACTCACGCTAGTAGCCTACAGTATATATCTGGATTACACAGATTAAATAACTCACAATACAAATACACTATACAGTATATGAAGATAAAAGATTAGATTAAAAACAGATTAATAATATAGAATCCAGGCCTGGTGCACTCACAGTCCAAATGTACCAGACTTTTCCAGTGTATTAGCATAACAACTCCACTAGGTGGCAGTGAGTGCATTTAGTCTGTGGGGCCTTTCAGACAGGTCTCAGTTTTATTTAGAAATGCATGAACTAAGATTTATATATTAGCATGTGTGTGTATAATAATAACAACAACAACAACAATAATAATAATAATAATAATAATAATAATAATAATAAAACAATCATGAATGTACATGAATTATTATTATTGGAATATTTTAATTAAAGTTATATATATATATATATATATATATATATATATATATATATATATATATATATATATATATATTGAACTTAAGTTTTTTATAGATAAATTAAGATATGTACAAAGGTAGAGTAAAAATGTTAAAGATTTTTTTATTTATAAATATATAAATTTATTGAATATATTCTATTCATATATTCTAAATGTTAATTTTTTTAACATTTAAAATGTACAGTGTTTAATATGACCGTTGCACCACATTGATGTCACATGAGCAAAAGAAAAAAAATAAAAACAAGACTTTTCTGAGAAATGACAATTAAAATTTTAAGTTTAAAAAAACAGTTATTCATTTATTTATTGACCAGTAATACTTTTTTAACTTTAAATTATGTTGTGAATTGTTCATTTATAAAAATTAACTTAAACAGCATTAAATTCCCATTTAACAGGGGAATAAAGAAAGCTAACGTCCTTAACCCTAATGTGAAACCTGCAGCGTTCTGTCCTATTTACTTCACTTTGTTGGATAATGTATATCCACTGTTGTCATCATCTCTAAAAATAAGCAGGAGAAATAAAATGAAATCAGTAATGTATGATGATGCATGCTGATTCGAGATGAGCGCTGCATCATTGGATCACATCCGTTTGATCGAATGTGATCCAATAATATCATGGGAACATGGAAAAAGCAAAATGCTTACACTGTAGGTTTATAGCACATATCAGATCTTAATTACACTCTGTCACAAAAACCTTATGCATTTATTCATGAGTGGGGATAAAAAAAATAAATAAATAAAAAACCTGAGTGCATGAGGAGCCATTTTATTTTCCTGACTCATTTTCGAAATGATGGCACTAGATGGCAATGTCGAAGCACGCCGGGTCGTGATGATCGCTATCGCAGTACTGGGACAGAGCAAGGCATATTAATTAACTGTTAGTGTAGAACTGTGCCAGCGGAAGAGAGAGTGATTAGGAGGAAAACATCTCAATGAATAAGATGGTTTTGCAGTGTTTGTACACAATAGGTGGCTGGAAATGAATATGAATGTGGCTAATAGAGACCTGATGTTTCTGCATGAGCTTTATTATCATTTTTTTGTGGAAATAAGCAGCTCATTAGGTCTCATCAGGGAACACAATTTGTCTAGCATGTTCAACATAAATGCATTTTTAGAAATACATCCTAAATAAATGGTGGAAGTGTTCGAGTCTTTCATTTTAATGTAAAATCTTGCTTCATATTCTTTATAATAAGGGGAGCCAAAGGGAGATCTTTCACCAGTCTCTCTCTCTCTCTCTCTCACACACACACACACACACTTGTCTTGCTACCCTTATGAGGACATTGACCTTCATCCCAGTACATAAATCACCTGTTACTTTTTTTTGCTTGTCTGTTTGTGCTCATTTTCTACTTTAAAGCATAGTCCTCAAATGTTTGTATGAGGTCAAATATAGTCACATAAATCCACCAAGATATGTAACGTATCTCCTATCACTTACACAGAAAGTATATGGATCATTCATTAAAAATCAAACAGAGCAGGTCTTTGTAGAAAAGATAAAGCAACGAGACTATACACAGTTATTAAATTATCAAGGCAAAGCCATAACCCTAGGATATAAATGTGGAGTGCAAGAGCTTCATTAAATTTGCCAATAAAATATTTGCAATACCTCATTGGCTCTTGATGGCCATAATGAAGGCTACGGCTGCATCCAATCGGAAGGCATTAGGTTTAATTTACTTGGCATTTTGCAGGAGGGGGAAGTATTGTGACAAAAGAAAAGGATAACAGACAAAGCTTTTTATTTATTTATCCATGCACCCATCCAGGGGAAATAACGAGGGGGTTCGAGTCAAACTGGGATTTTTGAATGTGCACACATTTCTCTATACAATCCCCTGCTACACTAATGCATTCATCCCAGTGTTTCACTAGTGCTTGGATACCATCGAGGTAGAAAGTTTTCTCAGTACACAAGAGCCAAGATTGGACTGGCTGATTTACGTCTAAAATGCTGGCCTCCCAGGAACTCGAGGCCAGGACTGTACAGGGGATGTGGCAATAACTCCCAGTCGAGTTCCTCTAATGCACAAATGGTCCTTGTGAATGATTGCATGCATAAGGTTATCACAGCAGGATGCATCACTTTTTTATTCCTTTTTTTTTCCCACATGGTGACATTTTCTGTAAGAACAGGTTTATTTAACCTTTACGGAAGGAGTCTCCAGTTTCAACACTTTAACAGTCAAAAAGTGGTCAAGCTATAATTTTACATTTTTTTGCCACAAGAAAGTCTCCATGTTTTTGTGGATCCCTTCGAGCTGCATTTATTCAGACTTAATAACTTCAAAAGAAAGGAAAGTCCTCAGTGAGGAAACTGCCGCATAATGCAGGAGATAACAGAAACTTGTTTTTCCAAAAAAAGAAAATAATAACAAAACAAAATTAAATAAGAAAATGCTTAAGAGTCTTCCTATTTTATAAAAAACTATGGAAAAATATATATTTCATGTACATGCACAGTAAATGTTATTGTGTTTCAGAAGAGTTAACGTATTGGCCTGCATAAAGCAAAGCTAACAACTAGGGTTAAGACCAGTCCAACACATTATTAAAAACCTGTAAGGGTAGTGTTAAACCATCATCCAACTTTACAGAAGAAGTGTGGTCAGAAAAACCTCCGGAATGACAGTTTAAAAAAAAAAAAAAACTGTGTTTTATAGTAAATATAAGAGCATTTAAAAATAAATATCCAAAGAAGCATAAATGTTGGATTTGGGGGCCAATGAAAATTGTCATGTGGTCGGATGACCAGATTTATTCTATTCGAGATTGATATTGTGACCTGGGGTAACCTTGCAGCAGATGTGTGTCCAGATAAAAGTTTTAAAAATAAAATAAATATAAAAAAATCCAATGAAATATTAAAGTGTGCTGAAAATACAGGCTAAGCAGACGATATACAGTATGGAGGAAAAGTAACATCTAAAACATGAAATACAAAAACATGTCTTAGTAAGTGATGTTATTAAATAATCTACTAGAATAATCAACACAAATAAGCTTAATATTATATTTTTTTAATTATCTTTTTGTTTAAATAATAATATGAATCTTACTTTGGTGGTAATTATTTACCTATTGGACGATGCCACACAGTGAGTTAGTTCTAAGATTTCAGCAATTAGCCACACAGACGTTTGCACTTGCATTAAGAATTTCTGCTTGCATGTAAAGAGAGCTTAATATTAAATATCAAAAGATTACAACTTACAGCATGCTAACTAGCACATAGTGTAAATCATTAGATCATCAAAAAAAGTTACATTTTTAAAGTTTAAGCCTTTCAGGAAATAACTTTGCATGAGGAAATGTTGACCTGCCTTTACAATTTCCTATTAATCGGTGAAATCTTTAACAGTATCTAGCTTACCAGAAAGCTAGAATAATTTAAATTACATAGTGATAATATATCACACCCTTCTTACCTACATTTTTTTTTTTACTACACTGTACTTAAAGCTGATGTGTTGGAACCAGGATAAATGGGCAAGCATCAGAACCTGAGTGACTTTGACAAGGGCCAAATAGCGATGACTAGACAACTGGGTCAAAGCATCTCCAAAACAGTCATGTGAGCTGTTCCTAGTGTTCAGTGTTTTGTACTTACCAAACTGGCGACAGGGTCCCATGGCTCATTGATGTGCATGAGGAGTGAAGGCAAGTCTGGCAGGTCTAGTCCCACAAAACAGCTCCTGTAGCCCAAACTGCTGAAAAAACTACTGTTCATGCTGGCTATGATTGAAACGTCTCAGTAGACACAGTGCATCATATCTTGCTCTGTATGGGGCTGTGTAGCTGCAGAGCAATCAGTGTGCTCATGCTGACCCCGGTTTATCACTGTGAACATCAAAACTGGACCATGGAGCAATGGAAGAATGTGGTCTGGACTGATTAATTTCTTCGACGTTATGTAGACAGGTGCATGTGCATCAATTACTGTAGCACCCAGAAAAGAGATGCCACCAGGACGCACTATTGGACTATATCATATTCTGGACAATTCTGCTAGGAAACCTTGAGTCCTTGCATTCGTGTGGATGTTACTCTGACACACACAGTCCCCACCCACCTAAACATTGGTTGTGACCGCGTGCATCCCCTTCATGACACCAAAATTCGCTTATGGTAATGGTGTCTTTCAAAAAAGATATTACACCCTGGCTTACTGCAAGCATTTAAACGGGTGTAGTTTAAAAAATGTGACCAGAAGTTTGAGGTGTTGAATCGGCCTCCAAATTTGTTGAGGATCTTTGGCGTGTTCTAGACAAAACCAGTCAGATCAACAACAACCTCACAACAACATGAACTTATACATCTACTGCCAACATCTGGATCCCAGATACCACTGCACATCTTGAGAGGTGTCATGGAGTCCATGTCTTGACGGTCTAGAGCCGTTTTGCAGCAAAATTAAGACCTACACAGTATCAGTCTGATGGTTTTAATATCATGGCTGATGTACAGTATGTTTAGATATTTTACTTTAAACTATATTTGTTTTATTCTGTAGAGGGTTGTGCTAGGGGCATTTATAAAACTTCTGGACATATCATGCATGCACATTTACATTCTCATTAATACCTGTATCTTCTTAAATTTACCTATCACCATGGTCACTCACTCACTCATCATCTATATGGCTTTAGCCTGTATACAGGAGACTTAGGGCAGGAGGCAGGGTACACCATGGACTGGGTGCCAATCAATCGTAGGGCACGCACACTCACATGCACGGTTACACACACTACAGGTAATTTGGGAACGCCAGTTAGTCTAATTTGCATGTTTTTGAACTGTGGACCTGGAGGAAACCCACTAAATACGAGGTGGGAATTGAACCCGGACCCTGGATGTGCAGGTGCTATCATTAGGAAACCCGAAAACCCAGAAGAAACCCACATGGACTTAACGTTTAAACAGAACAGGTGAGGTGACACCTCCTGTCCCACCATGCAGTATTATACTTTTCCCAAATTATGGGGTAAAATGCAGGTTTTTGACAATGTATTCTACAGTTTAGAGTCTTTAAAGGGAGAATTCGGGAAAAAAAAATTGAGAAGCCAATTATGGAAAGAACAGTAACACTAACAGGCTAAACACAGCTGCAAATCTGTAGCAGAGAGGGGGGAAAAAAGAAAGGGAAAAAAAACATACACCCACACATGCTAATTTATGTTATCAAAGCTTCTTCTGCTAAAAGAAATGACTTTTTAAAAGTGACTTCACAGTCATTTAGCCAGTATGCTGAAATTCCCATGAGGCTTGTGTTCTTCTGTGGTTTCACAGGGAGGATGAAGAAGATGAGAGTGAGCGAGAGAGAAATTGAGAGCAAGAGAGAAGAAATGCATGCACACATACATACGTGCACGCACATACACACACACACACACACACACACACATACAGAAACATGAGAAGTGTGTCTGAAAAAAAAGTTTCTTATCTGAATGTGGTGAGCAGACACAGAACAAGAGCTGCAACTTAAAATACTGGACAGAGGAAAAGCAAAACAGACACATTCATTAAAAAAAAGAATACAGACTGAAGGCTGGAGGGGTTAAAGCAGAACAATCATCTAGTGTGTGTGTGTGTGCTTGCTTATCTTTTCAGCATCTTGCTGAGATAAATTGGCTCTGACCTCCACATGACCTCAACCAATGTTCATGAGACCATTAAATCCGTGCAAAGATGCCATTCTGTGTGTATATGTGTGTGTGTGTAAGAGAGAGAATGGGGGGGGGGGGCATATTTCATAGGATTCTTATGTCAATATATCAAAATCCATCAACAGCTTGTTGCCCTCCATAACTACAAATTTAATGCCTTTATATTGTTCATTGACTGAACCGTCTGCATTGTGGAACTTTCCGCAGACTTTGCGTTATCTCCAATACATCTACATTGGATTTCTTATAATAGGGCATCGACCATCATTGGAAAATATTGACACACACATGCAAAAAAAAAAAAAAGCACAAGTGAATAACAGATGAGAAATCGAAAAAGTAGATCAGATAAAGATGACGTTTTGTTTTGTTAAAATTCACTTATACCACTTCAGCACTGTTGAAAATATTCACTTTATAATTAATTAATATCTATTGTTGCAGGTGTTTGTTTACATTGAGCAAGTAGCTTACAGTATTTTACAGGAGATTATTAAATCTTGCAAAAACTGTTCATTACATCCCTTTTTTCTCAACATTTTGATTTCACTTATGGTGCAGGTTAAACTTCAGGCAGATATCTAAGTATTTAAAAAGTTTCATTAAATTCTGTCCAGCGGTCGATTTAAGACGCGTCCACAGTTTGATGCATGCGCAGTACGTTGTCAAAACCTTCGGTTTATAATAATCCGCACAAAATTGGTCATTACTTTACTTCTACTCATCATTTTGCATGTATTTATGGCACAGGTTTAACTTTGGGCAAATACAATATGGGTTTTAAACTTCCTAGAGGGGAAACAAACAATCATTTATCTGTCCATTCACCTTTGAAGGTTCACTTTTCATAGTGTACTTTCCCTATGCTGTGATTTGGTTTCGTTTGTGTTTGGTGAGGATTGCGACGATTTTGCAGGTGCATTACAGCCATTTTTATGTCTTCCGACCATAAATATGTATATATATAGTAAACTCTCCCATTGATTGGGTCTGTGGAGTTGAAGGATGTTATATTCATCTAAAAAACAGCGCTAGATGTATATATCCACTCACAAAAGTATACCGCTCTAATTTCAGCAAACATTTTAGTACATCTTCTCAAAGAACAATACTAAAAAAATGAAACTTGGATATATTTTAGACTAGTCAATGTGCAGCTTGTATAACAGTATAGATTTACTGTCCTGGCAACAAAAGTGAGTACACACTAAGTTTTAACAGCATGTTTAACCATGAAAAGTCACATGTCCTATTCATTATGTTCATGTGTTTGTCAGTGACCGAGTATGTCTCCAGACCTAAACCCTATTGAGCACGTGTGGGACGTCCTCAAGTGGAAGGTGGCGTAGTGCCCCGTGTCTTGCATCTGGCAGCTCCGTAATATCATCATGGAGGAGTGGAAGAGAAGCACAGCATCACTATGTGCAGCTCTGGTGAATTCTATGCCCAGGGGGATTAAAGTCGTGCTACGTAGATAACGACGGTGCTCACACAAAATATTGACACTTTGGACACAGTTTTGACATGTTCACTTAGTGTGCACTTAGTTGTTCATTATTTAGACAATAAAGTCTGCATGTTGAGTTCTTGTTAAAGGACAGTAAATCTGTACTGCTATACAAGCTGCTCAATGACTACTCCAAAGTAGATCCAAATCTCATTTCTATAGTATTATCCCTTATAATAAAGTGGTTGAAAACACTAACAAAATTCTTCATAAGACACAATAATAAACAAAAAAAAAATCTCACTTGAAAAGATTAAATCCAAATAAAGACACTGATATTTTAAGCACTACTCAAACTAATAATGTTACTATTGTACATTAAACATCTATTAGTACTGTACAGTATATGATGTTGCTGTACTATTTCAACCCCACAATCACCCAAGTCATATTATACTGTAGCTACATGACCGAACACACACTTACCACACTCCACTATTAGTGTGTACGGGAACATGTCAGGCCTGATTTGTTTAAATATTCACAAAGCTTGAGGTGAACGGTGCTTGGTAGTTTGTTCTCTCACTTACTCTGATGCGTATAAAGGGCTGAATGTTCAAGTCTGTAATCAGACCCTACAACACACTTTAAAGTGCTCTATTTGCTGTGTAAACCATTCCTCTACAACATTATTTGCAAACAATCAATCAAAGACAAAAAAAAAAAAAAAAAGCCCTCGCATGCTGGCTCAAGATGGTTCTCGGAATCTGTTACAGACTTTCAAACTGTATAATGAGAGCAGACTTTAGGAATAAACAGAACAAACTCTAAATGTCAGACGTCTTAATGCTAACACACTCACAAGCCACCAGCAATTTTAGCAAGCATCATGGGTGCACTTTTTAAGCCCATTTCAGCTAATCTGCAACACCTGATTCAACTCAGCAGCTAATTATGAAACCATTTAAACCGAGAGAGAGCAGGAGAGGGTACACACACACGTGTGTGTGTGCGCGAACTGAGTGCAGGAAAGGCTAGGCCAAAGTTGTTCAGTTTTGCATATATTTCTTTTTTCCAATATGCAACGGAGTTCAAATGTGTATTAGTAACAAAAAATACACACAAGTGAGCAAATAAGGTTGCTTACAGGATTTGTATCAAAAAAAAGTTTCCATTTTTTATGCATTTAAAAGTGCATTTTTTTGGCCTCCGAGTGCCTTTATTTTATTTATTTTTTTGCCTTTATGTTGAATTACAGCATGCACATCCTTATGAGGATGCAATATACAGTATGTGTGAAAAATATTTCTTATGCTCCCAGAACCACTCTTACACATTCAGAGTCCTGGAATATACCTGTTCCATCAAATCTCCATAGATAGTCATTCAGTACATTCAGGTAGTCAGCTGACTTCATTTTATTTCCACATAACATTGCTGAGTCTAGACCTGAGCGACTGAAGCAACCCCAGATCATTAGACTGCCTCCAGAGGCTTGTACAGTGGACACTATGCGTGAGGGGTACATCACTTCATGCACTTTTCTTCTTACCCTAACACGCCCATCACTCTGGACTCATCAGATCACATGACCTTTTTCCATCGCTCCAATCTTTATGCTGCCTGCAAACTGAAGCCTTTTTTTTTTCTGAAGAGTCTCTAACAAGTGATTTTCTTATGGACACACAGTCATTGTGTACTGTAAGAATGGAAATGCTCTTTCACGTTCACTACTAAAATATCCTGTAGTTCCGATTTCTAATCTGAACTGAACTGCTATTGTGTTAATAATGCTGATTAATCTAGCTAGCCTAATGCACACATAAGCTATTATCAAGACAAATAAAAGTGCTTCAGAAAAGACAGAACAAAAGCTGTAATGCCATTGCAGAAATTTGCTACTGTGTATATACAGAACGTAAAGTGAGAGAAAGGCAGTGGCAATGGAACGCATAAAAAGAGGTACACAATATACATTTTAAAAGTGAGCAAGGAAACAAGTTGATAATCAGGGAAGTTGAAAACTGAGCCATGAGCCAAGATAAGCTCGGCAATACAAAAAACATCTTGGGTTACTTGACTGTAGCCCTGTTCCTAGAAAAAGCGGGAATGAACACTCTTTGTTCAACCGGTTATTGAAGCATGTGTGTCAAATACGCCAAAAGTTTGGCTTATATAACCTCGTGGGGTGATGTCATTTGATTAGGTGCACCTGGAGGTTATAAATAGGCATGAACTGGAAACATCCTTAGGTCAATTTCATCTGAAAGGACATCTAGTCACGCCTACAGTGCGGCATTTGAGCGCAGCATCTCATTCCTGCTTTTTTAGGGAACAGGGTAACAGTCAAGTAACCTGAGACGTTCCCTGTCAAAAGCTACACTCGATGCTGCAAGAAAACACTATTAGGAACAAGAATACCAACACTGCCACACTAAAAGTGTCTGGACAAAGGGTTGTGTAGCTTGCGCGCACAATCATCAAAGAGGTCTAGACCTGACTCTGGGATGCTGACTCGAAGACCCGTGAGCCCGGAGTAGCATGGATATCCTGTAATTATAAAATCTGACAAATGTGTGCGGAGAGGACCAACCCGCCGCATCACACACTTGCTGCAAGGGGACACCTTTTGCCAAAGGCACTGACGATGCAAACCCCCTAGTTGAATGGGCCCTAACTCCTAGAGGTGAAGTGTGGCCACGCGCCTCGTAGGCTAGGGAAATAGCACCCCTCACCCAATGTGACATCGTTTGTCTAGTGGCAGCCGCCCCCCGGTTGCGGCCCCCATAGCATATAAAAAGCTGCTCTGACTTATGCCACTGGCTAGTGCGGTGGACATAAATCTGCAAAGCACGTACTGGACACAGTAAGTGAAGTCTTTTCTGCTAATTTAGGTGAGGATGCAGATTAGGTTTGACCAGCCCAGGGGCAAAGACTAGGCAGGATGGCAAGACCAACAGAGCCTGCAAATCCCAAATTCTCTTCAGAGAAGTGATGGGCATTAGAAAAAACATCTTAAGGGTCAGAAACCTAACAGGCGCTAACTCGAGTGGTTCGAAAGGGGTATCAACCACACCCTTGAGCGCAATAGCTAAGTCCCATGAAGGGATTGTCGCTCTAGTGGGCGGCCTCAACTGTTTAGCTCCACGAATAAAGCAGGCAACTAAAGTTTCAAGTTCAAGTTCAAGTTTCAAGTTTATTTGTCACATGCACAATCATACAGAGTACAATATGCAGCAAAATGATTTTTGCGACCACAGAGTCGCGACGGCAGCCACCTAGGGCGCCATCATAGAAAATAAGGAATAAGATACATTAGGATAACGAGGGTAAAAAATCCCCTCCCAGACTGACCTTCGAAAAGGGCAGTGTGCGATCAGGGGTACAAAAAATACCTCAGCAACAAGCACAGAAAAACATGTAATCACAAGACATAAACATTGCAACGATGAGGGTACAGGGGATAGGAAATGTCCAATGTAGGCAAACAGCTCCAGTCCCTGCAGCTAAAGAGCGCTGGTCCCGATTCCGCCTGCCCACACTGAAGGGAATAAGCACACGAAGGCGTTGGATATGGGGAAGGTAGAGTGTCTATCTGTAGCTGTTCTGTGAGTGCGTGCGTGTCAGTTTGTAAGCCTGTAACATCCCGAAGATTACAGCACCTGGTATTCCCAGGCGGTCTCCCATCCAAGTACTAACCAGGCCCGAGCCTGCTTAGCTTCCGAGATCAGACGAGATCGGACGCTCTCAGACTGGTATGGCCGTAAGCAGGGTGCTTTCCCACAGAAACCCCATCAATTAGAACATGGCAAGCCGAGATGGCGGCCACATACGTTCTAAGAGTGCTAGGACATATGCCTGAGGACAGTTTATTCTGCAGAAACTCCAGGATTGAAATAATCTGGCAGTGGACTGAGTCTACATGGTTTGCTATACACCAACTTTCAAAACCATTCCACATGAGGGCATAATTCTTCTAGTAGAGGGAGCCCTAGAACTTAAAATAGTTTCTATTACATTGGCTGAAAGACCAGCATCTCTTAGTTGGTCCCCCTCAGGGGCCATCATGAAGGTTCCAGAGTTCGGGCCTGGAATGAAATATTGCCCCTTGCGCCTGAGACAGAAGATCCCTTCTGACAGGAATCGCCCATGGTGTGCCGTCGGGGAGAGATATTAGATCTGAGAACCACACTCTGGTCAGCCAAATGGGGCGCTATCAATAAGAGGCGAAACCCCTGTTGATTGACCCCTTCGCTAGGACTCTGGGGAGCAGAGCTATCGGAGGAAATGTGTAACGACGCAGTCTGGGCCATGTGTGGGCCATAGCGTCCAGCTCCAGGGGAGTGGAAGGAGTCAGAGTAGTAAAGGGGACATTGTGCTGTGTCCTGTGAGGCAAAGAGGTCCACCTTTGCTACATAAAATCTCTTCCAGATTTGACTGACCACTTCGAGGTGGATTTCCATTCCCCATGTGTCACAACTTGTCTGGACAGAAAGTCTGCTCCCACATTTATATGCCCCACATATTATAGGATTCTCTGAAAGTAACAGTCACTTTCTGGCCTAGCTTGATATTCTTTAGGGTACTTAGAATTGATTCGATACATGCAGGAGACAGCTGTGCCTGCATTATGATTGAATCCCATATGACCCCCAAACATGTTGTCCTGTGAGCAGGAGAGAGAACGCTTTCTATATGAAAATATGCGTCCTTCAGACCGATTGTCACAAACCAATTTTCTGGTTGGATTTGAGAAACAATCATCTTGACTGTCAACATTTTAAACTTGTATTTTCTGAGATAGCGGTTAAACCCGCAAAGATCTAGAATTGGACGCAACCACCCTTCCTTTTGGGAACCAAGAAATACCAACTTTAGGAGCCTGACTGTCTGTCTGGCAGGGGAACATGTTCTATAGGCCCTTTTCCGAGCAAAGTCTGTAATTCAGGTCAACAGATGCGCTCGTTTTGGTTTCACTGAAGTGGGGACCACGCTGGAGATATACCCAAGGAGATATACTTGGCAGTAGATTCCATGATGCCAGTTTCTCTGAAAGGGGCACAAGTTTTGACACTTCGGCTAGATGGGGGTTGATAGATGTTCGGCGTCATGAAACGTGGCAGGAGGCAACCAAACACTTAACATTTTGCTGGAGACCACTGCTCCTCGAAACACCAGGTGGCGGAGATTGGGTAATAGCCACCTAAGGGTGCCAGGAAGGAGTTCTCTCTGTTGGAAGTCTACGCGCACCTTCCCGAGGACCAACCCACCCACCCACCCCCCCCCATCTCAGCAGAAGCAAGAGAAGAGATCTCTTCCACCCGATCAAAAGAAGCGCTGAAGCGCGCTTGAGAAGCGGACGCAAGAGTCTCCTGATCCGGCGAGAGCCTGAGAGAAAAGGACAAACCCATCTCACGCGCTTTCGCCAGATCGACAGCCGATCCCCAGGAGGGAGCCAGGCACTCTAAGAGGAGAATACAGTGCTCACATTATCCCTTGAGTCCGAGGATATCGGGCTCTCCCCCCAAACACTCAACGCAGAAAGCATGGCGATCATTATCATCAAGAAGTCCCTCGCATGGAGGTTTACATTTCTTTACTAACGCCATTCACTTTTGCTTTTTTCTTTTTTTAACTGCCACGCAGTATTTCAAAAGAAAAACACACGCACACACAATGCGGTCCTTGAAGACGAAAAGACCTGAGGATGTGCACCTAATCAAATGATGTCACCTGACTGAGGTTATATAAGCCAAACCTTTGGCATGTTTGACACACATGCTTCGACAACCGGTCGAACAAAGAGTGTTCTTAATAGCGTTTTCACGCAGCATCGAGTGTAGCCTTTAAAAGGGAATAAGTCACAATATTGAACATTTCGTTTTCGCACTATGAACTAGCCAATCAGTTTGAATGATTTATTTTGGTTTACCATTTTGGTATGATTTTAGCGATTTATTTTAGAAAATTACTTGACACAGTATCATACAATGAACATGCAGTAAAATCTTTGCTATCATTCTCAGACAGACTGTGTGAAAATGTGTCATCCAGTCACATGTCGTGTCCTTCTGCTTGCATTATCATTAGGCATTGTGATATCTGAAACCCATTTCCATAAGGATACTATAGCCTGTTAGCATGTTTGGTTTGCTCCTTTGCTGTCTGGCTTTTAGAAAAACATCACAACAGAACAGAACAGAGATTTTAATAATAGAACTGATAAGATCAAAAACTTCTAAGCTGTCTTTTGATTACAATTAAGTTATTTTTTATTTAAGATATGCATAAGATGCATATGCAATAAATACCAACCAGATTTTGGGCGGAGCTTCCAAGATTGACACTCCCACTCATTTAACCCCAAAACATTTGCACATTCTAACATTCTTAACACCCACACTCACAAGTTTATAATATTCATGCCTCCTCTCTATTGCACACACTTGCTCCGTCATGTTGGCCTAATCCGAAGTGATGTGTGGTTAATTTGTTTCTGTACTCCACTGACCTTGCACGACACACTCTGTAGGCATAAATTTCATGCCTCTCGCAGCGACCCTCCTACCGTCCCCCCAGTCCCTTCTCTGGAGAGAAAATTAGAATTCAGATTTGTAAACGTGTCGCTTTTAAGCTGCGTCTTATACAAACACGGCGAAGAAAGGCAATTAACCTCGAGTGCTAAACAGATCGCACAATTTTGCAAAATGGCAGCATGAAAATAGTCAACATATTCACATTTCATATTCCATTATGTTTGAAGAGTCTCATAGGAATCGGGCTTTATAGCAACCGAAATGGAATAAGCAGAGAAAAAGAGAAATATTGCGTTTTATGTGCTGCAGACACTGAGCATGAGTTTGAGAAATAGTAAATGGTGCTAAAGCTGGAATATTATGCTGACTCACTCTATAGATCTCTCCATCTTTAAGACTTCAAAAGAAAGAGGTCAGGGATGTAACATAAACGCAACAATGTTCCTTTAATACCTTCTGTCCCTTATGCTGTATGAGATTTCATCTCTGAGATCCAGGGAAAAATTTAAGTTCTTTCATTTCATACTCTTTTATTATTAATAAAGGTCTTAAATTGAGATTGACTGATACCATGTTTCAAGGTAACAAAGGAGTCGTTAAATAAATGTAGTCAGTAGTTCATTCCAACTTATGGATGGATGGATGGATGGATTAATTGATTGATTAATTGATTGATTGATTTTTTTTTTTGTGTGTGTGTGTGTGTAAAGGTTTGGGCTAAAGCATTTTTTCCCCTCAGGTTTATGAAAGGAATTTTCGAACATGTAAATGTTAATAACACAAAGTGCAAATTCTGTTTTCAAACAAAGTCATTTGCAACTCAACTCAAAGAAGAAGTTTTTACTAATCTTTATACCATTAAAAGAAAAAGTAGTACAGTGATTGTAGAGGCTAGCACTGTCGCCTTGCACCTCCCGGGTCCGGGTTTAGTTCCTGGCCAGGCTCAATTCTTGTCCCTGTGTGCAGGGAGTTTGCATGTTCTCCCCGTGCTTGGTGGGTTTCCTCCGGGTACTCCAGTTTCCTCCCACAGTCCAAAGACCTGCAGGTTGGGCTAATTTGTGTTCCCAAATCACCCGTAGTGTGTGAATGGGTGTGTGTATGTGTGTGCCCTGAGATGAATTGGCACCCAGTCCAGGGTGTACCCTGCCTCGTGCCCTAAGCCCCGGCCCTAAATACAGGATAAAATGGTATAGAAGATGAGAGAGTGAGTGATTGTAGGGCGGCATGGTGGCTGAGTGGTAAGCACTGGCGCCTAGCTCTTCAGGGTCTGGGTTTGATTCCCACCCTGGCGACTGCAGTGGCCTCCAAGCCACCTCGGGCAGGATCTTTATTCATGGATGTTCTGTACAACGTTTGCACCATTCAAATGTTTTACTGCATCTAAGAGTCTCATCACAGTACTGTGCATGACGTCTTCTATAAATGTCAATCGAGTTGTCATTGTCAAATGTCAATGAATCACAAGTCCTGGTTTGACTTGAACACTCCTCGTAAAATAACTAATTTTATAATAACTTTTCTATGAAATTCTTTGTAAGAGGATGTGTTTGTGATTGAGACTAAATAGCACTTTTATTAGACACTTCAGTTAAAGACTGCAAAATGCTGTAAATGTAAAAATAATATTCAGTAAACACTGTTATGATATTCAGTATATTCCAGATAATGCGTAAAAGTGTAGTATTCCGGGTATTTTTACAGTAGGTCAATCAAGTTCTCTTTTTATATGTAAATTTGCACTCATGATCTCAAGGAGCATAGAAACAGTTTTCCATGGTTGAGTTTCCATGAATATCACATATCATGTTTAATTCCTTATAATGACCCTTTTATAAATAAATCCATTTATATCCAGCTTGATAAAAGCAGCCAGCCCATCAGGCAGCATTCTAACCATCATCATTTACCAAAAATAAATAAGGCTCTGACAGCATGTGAAATATTGCCGAAACTGTCTTTTTTGCCACTTCAGACCTTTTACATTTTTTATGTATTTAAAAAAAAATAATTCAAAGTGTTCATTTCACAGCTGTAATAAATCAACTCCACTTTATGACCAGATGTTGTAAAGACGAAATAATTTTTCAAGCAATTTAAATGCACACCAAACCATCGACTTCTGTTTAAAAATAAATAAAGAAATGTATGAATATAATTAAGGTATAAAACACTGCACAAGGTACTATTACAGAAAAACAATTATGTGATGTAGCCTGAAGATAGAGTACTTTATTAATTCCAAAAGGAAATTAGCAAACACCTTGATTTTAATTATTTTCCAATAACAGCACTCATTAAAGTAACATGCATATTTTAAGATTTGTAACATTTATTTCTCTGCTTCACCATTGTGCTTTTGCTACAGTATCTCACATGGTGTTTGAGCAAATTGCTTGAATAACGTTCTTTAAAAATGTACTTCTACAGTATGTGTAGTTTTACTGCACCATACTTGAGTAGATTTGTGAAGAAGAAACGCTACTCCTACACCGCTACATTTGACTCGTTACTTTTCCAATCATTTATTCTAGACATGCAGCTGGTGGATCTACAGTACAGTACCACCTGACGGTTTCACCCTTCAGACGCAGCAACAATGATCACATGACTCTACCTGTGAATCCGTCCTACATACGCTAACTGTTTATGTGAAAACTAAGGTTTCCGCATCTTTCACTAACTTTGCAGAACGCCCATAAATCCATACTGCTACTAGTGTGATCTTGCGGTTAGTATAGAATGCTTTTTTTCATGTTTGTGTGAACATGTGTTAACTTTATATATAAAAAATATAGTAATATATAATACTTATAATTTCTAAAAATAATAATAATAATAATAATACGATTGAAACAGTTACTCAGTACAGAGTATCTTTTCACCAAAAACTTTTTTGAGTAATATTTTGGATGACTACTTTTTACTTCTACTTGAGTAATATTATTTTGTAGTACAGCTAGTCTTACTCAAGTAAAAATTTTTGGCTAATCTACCCACCCCTGCTTATCATAAACATTACGCAACACATACCTTTTAATTCATTACTGCTGATGTGACTGCCGTGGCAGTAACCACTTGGAGAATTGGAAAATCTGTCCAATTCTTGTCTCTGCTCATATTGTGGAAAATGAAAGATGAAAAATTCTGAAAATAAGGTTATATAGGGATTTTCTAATTAAAAGTTTTGGGACAGACAACCTTGTGTGTCTGAGAATAGTAATATGCCAAACTGAATAAATATCTGAAAATGGAGTTTATTGTATTGTATGTACAGTGCCATGTTTGAAATACTGTATATAAAATGCATTTACAAAATATAAATTATATTTTATTGAAAATGTGTTCTCCTATATCCTGTTTTAGTCATTTTTCTGCAAAAATTAGTCTGCAATTTTCCCCAAAACAAGTTTTTACTAATCAACAACTTTCATTTCCAGGTTTCTCCAAGGTACAAATTCTGTTTAATGAAACGAGCAAACAGCAATCCCTTAGTTTACACCCTGCAACAGAAACTGAGCTGAAATCACAATGCGGCATGTGTAATAAACAGACTTTTCTCACAAGTCTTCATTTTGTTCTATTTGCAGCGCATTAGTAACGGAGCGCGCAGACGCCTGGTGCACATTTGTCATCCAAGTCTTTCCCATTAAAATGCAACTGGGCCAAAGCAGCTCTCCTTTTAATGCAAACATCAGTGGAGGTTCTGCAGAAAAGAGGAATTTCCATCCATCTGATCTGCTGTGTGCATTCGATAGTAGCATCATATAAAGAGGAATATTCGATGTGATCATTAACACTACTATTAGTTAGGTCATGTTTTACAAACACCTGAGATTAGTCATACAGGGAAATTAATTTAATTTAAAAAATGGAAAATCCTGGAACATCTCCATGAAAAGGCAAAGCAGGGAACTTAAAAGCATACCCAAAACATTTCAACAGATGAATGCAGTGTATATTTTTTTTTCTCTAGTGTGATGAATTATTAAAGCCTCCTTTCCTTTTTTTAACAGCATAATATTGTCGAGCTTCAGATTCAGATAAAACTTGCAGTATTTAAGAGCAAATGTGTTTTTTTCGTAGATGTATTACAATTTTGTCATTTACATCAAAAAATGGAGCACAAAAAGAGCAATACCCAATGTTCTGCTATCACATCATTTAATCTTACTGTATATATGCATTAAACATTCAAACTATTAATATTTGTGCCATCACGGTGGTTCTGGTTACTCAGGGCGTGTCTCAGCGTGGCCTCTGGCAAAGATATGCAAAGTACGCAGATCTTGTAAATGTACTCTTTGTACAGGTACAAAGTAAATGTACTCTGTTATCCTCCACCTCTGGATCTGTGGACCGGACTTGTTTATCCGGCATATTCCATTGGTGCCCAATTGGATAGGAATGTGGGTAGTTTGGAGGCGGGTTAAGGCCACCTTGGGCTCTTTACCTGCTGGGCAGGTTGTGGTGCACTGGGTGTTCTGGTACCTTTCCATCATAACCAGCATTGGCTTTTCTGTGGGATTGGACCAGACAGGCTGACCTTTGGTCCATGTGGACATGCGGGAGCCCTGGGTACCTTCTTTTTTTGTAAGTGTAAAATTATAAAAGAATGTGACAATTTGTATACATGAATTAATTCAATAGCTTTTGCTTACAATTGGGAAAGTTTAATTTATGTAATAAAAGTTAATTAAATATGCCACAGTACATGCACTATTCAAAAATTTTAATTATATATATTTTTTGTTATACAAATGAGCATTTTATGAGTTTGTCAGAGTTTTATCTCCATACTTTAGTTGAACTTAGGAATGCACTTTTGGTGGGAGAGACAAATGTAGTTGGAGAGGCTGAAGGTGCTGAAGCAAAAACTGTGGACACAAAGAGCCGAGGCCCCTGGAGGCGTCCATGTCCAACCGTCTTTTCAATGAACACAAAAGGAAATGAAAAGTCACAGGACCTGATTAGATCACAAGATCATGATTATGATGAGTGATTGGAGTGTGTGTGTGTGTGTGTGTGTGTGTGTGTGTGTGTCATGGGAGTTTGTTGCATTTCAAGGCCTTAACCAAACACAATACAAGCCACATGCTTTATTGAGACTAGCAGTTATGAAACCTCATAAGATATTTAACCATGTTCTGGTCCTGATTCGCCACAATGAGATTGTTTTTAATAAAACCACAGCCAACAGGGGCAACAACTAGAACACATTTTCACATGTCTGAATACCAGCTGTGAGATTTTATGTCTGTCTGTCTGTCTTCAATTTTTTTTACCTTTTCCACTAGTTCTGATCACTATTTCCTTAAGAAGTGTTTTTTTTTTTTTGTGTGTTCATATTGAACTAAATTTCTATCAGTTTAAAAAGGATAAATGAGAGAGAACTACATCTAAAGATTGAATTCCAATTCTGCTAAAAGAATCGACATTTTTTAACATAACTCACTCATGGGAAGAACAACATTGCTGTAGTTAAAGTAAAAGTCACTTGCTGACATTTTAAACGTGAGACTTATCATTTCTTCACTCCGCTGATATTCTATATGACCAACAGTATGGGAGTCTTGAACACATCTCATTCCAATACCATTTGCATTAATATGAAGTTATTCCTCCTTCGCTGTGTATAATGAACTCCACTCTTCAGGGAAGGTTTCCATTAGGATTTTGGAGTATGGCCATGGAAATCTGATTATTAAAACACTTGAAAGAGCTTGGGCATTGATGTTCATTATGAAGACCTGGCATTAGGTTGGTGTTATAGTTCATACCAAATTGTTGGGTCCATATTGAGGGACAGTCGAGTTCTTCCACTCTAAACACTCCGGGTCTTTGTGGAGCTGGAACAGATTTAGGAACTCTTGGTTCCACATGAAAGGAAATATTAAAGCGACTGCAAACAAATACATATTACAGTAGATAATTGTGTGGTTTTCAACTGTTCATGGAAGAACCATACAGTACTGTATATGTGTATAATGGTTGCATGTTAACATACTCCTGGACACATACTATATCTGTTCATGCTAATATTAGTGGACAAATAATTGCAGAAATAGATGAGATGTCTTTTTATTAGGTCATTACGACATTCAAATAGGTCTCCAGTGTGTGTGTGCGCGTGTGTGTCCAAGAAATACCATTCTCTGCTCTCTCTATTTTTCATGCTTGTGTATTGTATAGGACTAATTAGATTTCCATAATGTGACCTCATATACTGTATGAGGGGAAACCCTCCTCCAGTTTGTTGCTCAGCTCTGGTGTCTTCTGGAGTGGCGTCCATCAGAATTAGCTCATTTACAGTATTACATAGGAGGAATGAAATAAATAGAGGGACCATGGTATAACATGTATTATCTAGAGGGTATTTCAACTACAGCATTAACAGACAGGCTTTGGGGGAGCTCTGAGACCTGTATTAACTTATTAGAGAAATAGTCAAATATGGGACCTTTAATGAACTTTTTTAAAGAAATGTTCACTGTCTTCTGTTGTGATGATATAATTTTATCAATGTGGACATTTTTAAACATTTCTTTAATGGAATGTAAAGGCTATTTAAGTTATTTACACAAATACCCTTTATATACAGTACCTTTAAACAGACTCATTTACATTCTGTCTGGCTGCACTGAGAGCAGTCGAGGTGATGCAGCTAAATCACCGCAATGTCCAGGCAATTCAGAAACTTATAATGAGAGTCAAGAGAAGATGAAGGTGTTTTCTTTTTTTTCTCTCTCTCTCTCTTTGACAAGATATATAACCCTGAAGCTAGGGTTAACAGCTTTTTTTTTTTAAGGGAAGAAAATAATTTTCCAATGTGCATACCATTTAAAGCAGCTATAAATTAAATGGAGGAAAGGCAATAATTTATTTTTCAGCAGAAAGAATAGATGTGTCTATAAAATTCTGAGTGAAAAGTAGGTTGCTAAAATGCACTTAATTTGGCATGATAGATTGGCTCCATGCTTCAGTGACTGTAATTGAATCTGTGACCTATTTCTTCTGAAGAAAATTGTCTCTCGGGTTTTGTGTCACCATACATTTTAATGGAATTCAATAGACTGTCACAGGATTTGTACACTTACAACTAACTGTTAACATTTTCTCCATTCCATTTGTACATCAGCTAATGGATACTTATTCACCCATACTTGTGTGCTTTAAAAGACCTGCTCTGTTTATGATTTTGTTCTTCCTTCTCCTTTCTTTCTTTTTCATTAATACAGAAGAAAATGACCTTTTTATATTAGGGGGATGACGACTTCTCTTAGGTATGTCCATCAAACAGTTTTTAATCATGCAATCAACATTTTAATGGAAGCAGTCAGTTCTCAAAGGATTTATAAATTAATAAATGTGTGTGTGTGTGTGTGCTGTTTGTGTCCTGTATTCTAATGCAGAACCATGTTGAGGTCAGTGATTTAATGCAGCTGCTTCAGTTATAATCATTGTCCACCTGATTCACATTATGGCATAATACAATCAGAGCCTGGAACCACAGCATGAGGAGAAGTATTTCAAACTGAGCGTGTTGTGAAAATGAACACTCTGGAATTTCCTGAGACTGGAATTGCTGTAAGAACAGGTTTATGTAGCAGATGTGCCGCAGAAAAACCCAAGAATTTAACTAATGTTGCTAGAAATGTCTGTCCAAATATTCAACCTGCAAGCTTTCATTTATTTTTCGGTTACATAAGAGCGTTAGTTTATGATTGGATATACACAGCTTGTACTGACATTAATGACGAACTGGCTGTATTTACAAATACCTTTACGAATTTTATGGGTCTGTAATTCCATTACATTTTAGTTGGCACTATTGGCTAAGTTATATAAATACTACATCACACTTGCTTACAAAATTCAGATGGTTACTTTTCTATAATAGACAATACTGCTGCCTGTATTTTTGATTCACAGATGTGTGTTAACCATTTCATGCAGCCATGGAAATGTAAAGTGCACCTATTATGTAAAATGAGTATTTTTTTATATATATAAAATATAAGGACCTCACTCACTCACTTATCGTCTATACCACTTTATTTTGTATTCAGGGTCGCAGGGGGCCTGGAGCCTACTGTATACCAGGAGACTTGGGGGGAAATGCCGGTGTACACACTGGACAGGATGCCAATTCATTGCAGGGCACACACACACACAGACTACAGGCAGTTTGGGAATGCCAGTTAGCCTACTCCACATGTCTTTGCGCTGTGGGACCAAACCAAACCCCCCCGCGGAGAGAACATACAAACTCCATGCATGCAGACCCGAAGTAGAAATCGAACCCTTGACCCTAGAGGTTCATGGCGACGATGGTAACCACTAAACCACCACGCCGCCACAAGAACCTGCTTTTTTGGGTTATTTTTTCCCCATTTTTGTACTTGGCCAGGGCTTAAATAAGCCAATTAGATTCCCCCACCTTAGGTGACCTCATATAAGGGGAAATGTCTTCTCTGGCTTGTTGCTATGCCCTGCTGTTCTCTAGCAGGGTGGGGACAGCAGGAGCTCATTTACACAGACACTGAACCAGCACATTTGCAGCAGGATTGAAACAGGGAGATTGAGGTATAAAAATGTATTATCTGTTAACTCACACACTTTGAGGGAGCTCTGAGACCAGTGAACTCTTGTAATCTTGTTAAATAATAAAATATGGGAACTATATAAGTATATAGTTAATCACTATTTGTCATTCTCAGTGCTTACTAGTTTTCCATGTAAATGGCTAAAAATACAAGTTTTATACCAGGCTCAACAATGCAAGCCTTAAACTTTTAAAAACTAAGACATTAAAAACTTTTTCGTCCAGACATAAACATCATTACATTACACAAATTATGCAAATTACAGTATACAATCTGGACATGCATATAAATCCATGTCTAAGAGTTAGCATATTCATTTGCATGTTATTGTTTCTGTAGTGAGAGCTGTTACACAAGAATATATACAGTATGATGGACATACTGCATAAATGATGTGAGAAGGTACCTAACGTTGCAAAAAATAAGGAAATAAAGTAACTATATACTTATCCAGTACAGATATATACAGTATATATCTTAGACACTTCAAGAGGAAGTGATGGATTAATTCATTTTATCTCACTAACTTGTAGATAAAAACTTGTAAAGGAATCAGGTGCCAAAGGTTCTGTAATAAGTGGAACTTAATTGGTTTGCAGACATCAAACAACCTTAAAATGTAACTATACATTGATTGTAAAAGAATCATATTGTTACATAATATCCATTTGCCAGGAGTTATGATTGTGATATACAGTAAGAGGAATAAAACACATTTGTGCGGTTGTAGGGAGATAATAAATTTTTGGTGGCTGGCATGACAATTTTAGTTTGCACTAAGTGTTGGAATAAAGACTTCTATAATTAAGTATGATATGTTAAAATTATTTTAATAAAATGAAAGTGAGAATTTATTTTAAGATTACATAGTAATACAAAATAAACTAACAGGCAAAAAGTGGTATAAAATTGCAAGTATCCACTTTTTAACTGAGGCAGTTAAACATTTTCTACAGGATTTAAGGACACATGGAAAAGCCCACCGGTGTAATGGAGGCTTTCTCAGGTTCAAAGCACTGGTAAGCCAGAGAGACTAAATTACAGGTTGTACCTATAGCATTGTGAGATGAACTGTTGTGGACAGATGATGAGAAAATTGACCTTTACCAGGGGGAAAGAGGACAGCATGGACTGAAGAAGAAAAAAAGTTCCACATGACATAACACCTCACCTGTAAAGCGTGGTTGTGCTCTCCTTGCATATTTACAGACACCACTACAACTTACTTTCATAATTTGTACCAATCTGCATGTAGCATAATCTACAGTATATTTTACTACCAGTGTACACTACCAAGAAAAAAAAATATTTCGAATATTTCATTCGATCGACCGATAGCTATGTGATCGTCACAACAGACAATGTGATTAAATGATGTCTTGCATAATTTGAGTCTTGCATAATTTGATATTCCTATGCCATCAGGGAAAAAAAACGCTCCATAGATGTGATAATCTGGTCATTCAGTACATTTCAGGGCATCAGGATCATCATATGTTGCCTCATAACGTTGCTGAGTCTAGACCTGAACTGAAGCAACCCCACTGTGCATGATGGATGCATCACTACATTTGTTCTCATGACACTGTGTGGAAATTCTTTTACTGTCATTGTTAAACAAAGATTGACATGATTGATGATTTCTAATGTCCATTTTTTTATTATATATTTTTTTTCAATGCAACTTCACCAAGCATTTAAGTGGACCTTAATCATAACGTCTTTTGCTGACCGCAAGTTTTAATAATGTGTTAAACAGTTCTTAACCCCATTTCAGCAATCTCAATATAAGTGGGTTTTTTTTTTGGCTAGGCAGTGTGGTATCCTGATAAATGAGCTGCAAATGCAAAGCAGCATTTTCATTTTCAATGCAGAGGACAAAACATTTTAAGGTTTGGTTAACATTTACACTTTTTGAAATTTGTACAATATATATTGCATATGTGATCAATTCATTCCTCACATAATCACGTGAGGCACCACGGGTTACTTAGTGATTTAGCAATGTCGCCTTGCACCTTCAGGTTCCGGGTTCGATTCCCGCCTCTGGTGGTGCATGGAGTGTGCATGTTCTCTCCATGCTTTGTAGGTTTCTTCTGGGTATTCGGGTTTCCTCCCACAGTCCAAAGACATGCAGATTATCCTGAGTGGCATTCTTAAATTGCCTGTAGTGTGTGAATGACCATGTGTGTGTACCCTGTGATGGATTGGCACCCTTTCCAGGGTGTACCCCACCTCATGGCATATCTCTCCTGGGATAGGCTCCAGCCCATGACCCCCTCCCCCTCCCCCATCCTGTATACAGGATAAAGTGGTATAGATAATGAGTGAGTGAGAGTGATAATCATGTGAGACATGTGACCACACCTGACATACCTCAAGGTGCACTTTAGTGTTTAATTTTAGCAAACCCCCCTTTATAAGAAATAATAACAATTCGAAAATTAATTTGTTTTGTGGGAATCAAATATCTATCTATCTATCTATCTATCTATCTATCTATCTATCTATCTATCTATCCTTTTTACTGTACTGTACAGGTGAGCATACACTGGAACATTATGTTGCATTTAGCTCTCTCTACACAGCGGAGAACATATGCATGATGTCACCCCGGTGTCACGCGAGGGACGTCTCAGCCTCCGTCGCTTTTGTTTCAATGTGTATTACAAGACGTTCTCTTGCGCACAGCTTTAGATGTAGCATATGAATAATTTGGCTGTGACAGGGATAGGAGCAATGAAGTCCTAAGTAGTTATCACCAGCCCTGTCTAAATTCATATTCATATTAATTTGCTGAACTAATGACATAAATGCGGGCGGAATCAGCGGCACTGTAATTTGAGTGTGAAAAATGCATGAAGTAATTACAGATTGTTTTACTGACTGAAGTGGGTCCTCTGCTCAGTCAATTAAGCCAGAATGAGAATGTTTTCCCCTCTAATTAATTGCAGCCAAGGCTTTCCTCCATCTGCTAAATAGTGAGAAAAGTAGAAAATTGGGTCAGTGTTAAAGTGGTTCAGTGAAATACATACACGTCTACGCTTCATCAATTACTCAGACGTGTTGTTATATGCAAACAAGATGCAGATTTCCATGCGGTGTACGAGCATCAAATCGGAACTGAGATTTTTACGTTGGCTGGTAAGTTGTTTGGGTTTAATACCGCAGCCAAAGACAGACTATTGCTAGCGGATGGAGCTATAAATACGGCATCTGCGTGACAATTAGACTATTATTAAGATTGCATGAGCAAGAGTGTGGTTATACAGAATATCAGCATGGCAGTGATTCAGCACAAGACTTCAGGTAATTACAGAGTGACTTCTAGTGCGATAGTGCTTTTATAGAACAGTTTTATAAATTTGAAATAAGTATTGAGTCACTGCCATTTATTTACAAGGGATACATATAGTATACTGTACGTTTAGATTCCTTTACAATAATATTATTATTATTCCTGAGCAGAGGTGGGTAGAGTAGCAAAAAATTTACTCAAGTTAGAGTATTTGTACCACTCAAATAATATTAATCAAGTAGAAGTAAAAAATTGTCATCCAAAATATTACTTAAATAAGAGTAAAAAAGTATTATTCGGTGAGAAGATACTCAAGTATTTATTAACTTTTTCAATCGTAAATCGTATATATATAATATATATATAATATGTAAATACATACAAAAATATAAACGCAACACTTTTGTTTTTGCTCCCATTTTTTATGAGATGAACTCAAAGATCTGAAACATTTTCTACATACACAAAATAACCATATCTCTCAAATATTGTTCACAAATCTGTTAAAATCTGTGATAGTGAGTTCTTTTCCTTGGCCAAGATAATCCATCCCACCTCACAGGTGTGCCATATCAAGATGCTGATGAGACAGCATGATTATTGCACTGGTGTGCCTTAGACTGGCCACCTGTAAAAGGCCATTTTGAAAGGTTCAGTTGAATCACACAGCACAATGCCACAGATGTCGCAAGTTTTGAGGGAGCGTGCAATTGGCATGCTGACAGCAGGAATGTCCACCAGATCTGTTGCTCGTGAATTGAATGTTCATTTCTCTACCATAAGCCGTCTCCAAAGGTGTTTCAGAGAATTTGGCAGTACATCCAACCAGCCTCACAACCGCAGACGCCGTGTAACCACACCAGCCCAGGACCTCCACATCCAGCAGGTTCACCTCCATGATCGTCTGAGACCAGCCACTCAGACAGCTGCTGAATTTCTGCACAAACTGTTAGAAACAGTCTCAGGGAAGCTTATCTGCATGCTCGTCGTCCTCATTGGGGTCTCGAGTTGACTCCAGTTCTTCATCGTAACGGATTTTGACAGATTTGTGAACAATATTTGAGAGATATGGTTATTTTGTTTATGTAGAAAACGTTTCAGATCTTTGAGTTCCTCTCATTAAAAATGGGAGCAAAAACAAAAGTGTTGCGTTTATATTTTTGTTCAGTGTATATATATATATATATATAGTACACAGTGTACTATATACTGTACACACACAGTATATAATATGTTTATTATAGTATAATTATAGGCCTATTTGCCAACATTGCAACATACAGTAAAACAGCTAAACTAACTGTGACATGTTTTCTCAGGTTAGACATCGAGTGTTTATATGCTGTTTTCGTCTGTTTTGGCAGATAGAAAAGACACCGTAGTATGAAGCTCTTCTTTAGCAAGCGATACATGCTTTGTATATGAGGCCAGGGATGCCGGCTGAAGATTTTTTCCCGGATCTGGTTTGAAGGGGTCATGTGACTACATGTGCTTATTGTTGCTGCGGTGATTGGTCAAACGGCATCATGTGATCATTGTTGCAGCATCTGATTGGTCGAATGGAGTCATGTGATCATTGTTGCTGCGTCTGATTGGTCAAACGACGTCATGTGATCATTGTTGCTGATCCTAATTGTTCATGAGATTCTTCTTTAACGTTGGATGCTAGTTCTGGAAAACAATTTTCACTCTTTCATGTCTAACATGTTAAATTGGCAATAAACTTAAACCGGAAATTTTGATTGCACAAAATAACAAACAGTTATGAGAGTCAAAACTCCCTTTATTTCTCGACACAATGCTCTGCTACAATAATGCACTAATCCCAGCGTTTCACTAGTACGTACTTGAATACCATCAATGTAGAAAGTTTTCTCAGGACGCCAGAGTAATGATCGGACTGCCTGCTTTCACGTCTGAAACACTGGCCTCCCAGGAACTCCTTTATTGTCTTGGAGAGAGTTTAGGACTGTACAGAAGATGTGGCAATAACTATAAGCTTATCCCTGTAATGTGCAAGTTGTGTGGTGGGCAACATGGGGTTTTGCATTGCCCTGCAAAAAAAAAAAAAACAGTTCAGTTTTATTCAGTTGTGGGATTTATTTATTTTTTATTTTTTTTGTTACCTTGCTTCTTGTCCCTATTTCTGAATGTTTCCAGGAATGACAGCGCTGGCCACCAAGCCACTTCATCCATGATCATCATTCATAGCCTTATTTAAAGCCTTTGCACCATTCAAATACTGTATATTACTGTGGCTAAGAGTCTGATCACCGTACTGTGCTTGAACATCAATCAGTTTCACTGACAAGAACTTTTACCACAAGTCCCAATATGACTTGAACAGCCCTCATATTTTTGCTCCACTAGTGTAAATATCAGAAGCCAAACCCCCTGAACAATGGCTAGTTGACTGACTAACTCATGATGGATTGTACATTGTCAATAATATATCTGATGAAATTGCCTTCCCTTCTTCTTTTTCATTTTCATCTGACAGTGTTTCATATTTAGATATATAGTCAGAAGATATATTTTTATATACTGCATATTTTGCATAGTACACTGATGTTGCTACTCTACTGTAGTAACTGATTCAGTGGGACTGTTGCTAGAATTGAAATTTAATGTGGTGAGGACAGGCAAGACAGGACAAGAAATGTAATACACACTGCAACTGTGTCCCGAAGCAGTTATTCAAACTAGTGTACTGTATAAGCACCATGGGAACAAATGAGTAAATCAAAGCTAACTGGTGTATAATGTCTAATAATGTACTGTATACGGGTGGAATGCATTATGCATATGACATTCAGATATATCGGTAAAGGATGTCTTTGGATAACTTTAGTATCAGGGTATTAATTTGCATAACCTTTAATGTCATTTCTTTCGAGCTTAAAACTAATCATTAAACTCATGTATGTCCTAAAAATATGTAGCTTTATATCAGTGTTATGGATGTGAGATTAATTAGACAAACTTTTATGAAAGAGTAATGGTTTTCTGAAAATTCTGTGAAATTGTAAAGAAAGTTGCAAAAGGTATTAGACCATTAAAGAGTCTTAAATAAATACAAAAATATTGTTTCAGGTTCAATTCCCGGCCAGGCTCGATTCCCGTCTCTGTGTGCATGTTTTGAGTTTGCATGTTCTCCCCTTACTTGGTAGGTTTCCTCCGGGTACTCCAGTTTCCTCCCACAGTCCAAAGATATGCAGGTTAGGCTAATTGGCATTCCCAAATTGCCCATAGTGTGTGAATGAGAGTGTGTATGTGTGTGCCTTGCGATTGATTGTCACCCTGTCCAGGGTGTACCCTGCCTCGTGCCCTAAGCCCTAAAACGGTATAGAAGATGTGTAAGAGAGTGAGTGAAATAAATGATTTGGGGTAAATAGGTATTATAGATGTAACATTTTCTTAATATGGGTTTGATGTCTCTGAAAAAGTCCTCAAATGTGTGAACTGTGACTTATTGTAAAACATTCAATTATATATTTTTTCAAAATCTATTATTAAATCTGATTTGACAATTTCTCTCTTTTTTATATTTTGGACTTTGTCTGGTGCATTCCTTTTGTGCTCAATCGGATTGGGCTCTGGAGAGTTTGGAGGCCGGGTCAGCAGCCTTGAGCTCCAATGAGATGCAGGCTGTGGTGCATTGGTTGTTCTGGTGACTTTCTATTGTTGCCAGCATTTGCCTTTATGATTTGTGCTGAATTTTTGTTTTTTTTTTCCTGGGAATTTGGACTGAAGGTACCGGTGAGCCTTGGGTGTCCATGATCCTGCTACCATAAAGTTAATCATTTTTGTTTTGTTCATCTCATTGGTGGTGTTAATATCATACCTGATCAGAATAAATTAATCATAGTTCTTTTAACATTTTTACGTCTGTCATATGCGTTTCAACTTTTTTTATGGACTTTAAATGAAACAATTAATTAAGAACTGCTTTCTTTTAAACCTCCATACATATGTTGCCTTTAATCTTTTTAAGGACAAAAGAAAAGTCTGATGCATTACTTTGCAATTATGTTTTCAATGATTGCATGGTAACATGCATGGAATTAATATAACATCAAAAACGATTTCAAAGGGAGAAGGGAAAAAAAGAGAGAGCCATTAAATTCGTCTCTTTCAGAATTACATGCCCCCAGGGGTACAAAGAAGGGAAAGAAATAAGAAGGGATGCAGGGAAAATTCAATCATATTCCTGCACACTTAATATTAGCATTCTGTGGTCATTATTTATTAAATTAGAAAAGCCCAGTTCAGTGTACTCAAAAATAAATACTGTATAAAGCTTCTCTTTTAAAATGACATGAGTAAAAAGATTTTAAAACGCAACAAGTAATCTACCAAAAACCTGCTGAGAGCAGGTCTGATTGAAATGCCTGCTTCTTTTAATCCAGATTCTTTTGATGAAATTTCCTTTGGCAGGGAAAAAAAAAGAAATTGAAAGTAAAGTTTTGCCTGCAGGAAGCAAATGGCTTAGGCTACACTTTTAGTTTGGCTTTCTCTCCATCTACTGATATTGTTAGCAAATCGATGTGATATTTGATGGAAAAGGAAACCATTGAACGCCTTTAAACGCAAATCTCGCTGGTTTGTAGCCATAGTGGAAAACCATATTTTTTTTTTCTTTATCCAATCATCCAATTGCTATTTCTAAAAAGGAAATAAAGCAATAAGCACTGTTTCTCATCTGCAGTTTAGGATTTCAGCTAGACAAAAATGCACAGTTATAAATTGTGCACACTGAAAGCTGTTTAAATGGATTTTTGTCTATTTTGTACAAATGCAACGTCATTATCTGTGTCTGTTTAAATCCAAATATTTGTATTAAGCAGGTGTGACCTAAAGACTTAGGATTAAAATCCTTGGTTTGTAATCCCAACAAAACCGACTTAATGTATTAACAGAAATGTATTTCCTTTTATGAGGTGGCATGGTGGTTAGTACTGAGTGGGTGGAGTTTGCATGTTCTCCATATGATTGGGTTTCCTCTGGGTACTCCAGTTTCTTTCCACAGTCTACAGACATGCAGATTAGACTAGTTTGGCTTTCCGAGTGTGAGTGGGTGTGCTTGTGCTCTCCAATGGATTGGCACCCTATCTAGTGCCCCTAGGCTCCAGGCCTCCTGAGACACTGTACAGGATAAGCAGTGTAGTGAATGAGCATTTCCTTTTATACAGTACAATTGCAATTTTGACCATATACATAAAAGTTACATAAGGAAATTATTTATGGCGTGCTATCTGGTATTACCGAAATAAGGATTTTGTCCTTGTCCTCAGGTCATTTTAAAGTTTTATATTTGCCACCATTGCTTGTGCAATAAGGAAAACCTGAAGTCAATTCTTAAAATTATTGTCATTACACTGATGTGATTTTTAAAAGTTCTAAACAAATAAAATTAAATTTAAGTCAAATTTAAAAATCATTTGCTCATGTCAAACTTTGTGTGCTTCTTTTATTATCTTGTCATGAAACTAGGATTGCAAGTTACATAAATTTTTCTTAAAGGGGTCATACGGGCCTACTGTACATGCACTTTTTTAAGCTGTTTGGACTGAACTGTGTGTTAGGAGAGTGCATACACAACCACTTTACGATGATAAAGAGCTGCCCAGTGATTTTCTTTTGATTTATTACAATAAAATGCCCCTTCTAAAATCAGGCCATTCTCAAATGCCTGTCGATGTGACGCCACACCACAAGAGGCCGCTCCTACTATAGTTGATTGACACTGGTGTTTTAGCAAAGACACGAGTGAGAAGAAGCTGTCGGCCATTGTTTTTCGCCGCTGGAGCAAAATGTCGACTAAGCGAGTGTGGTGTACAGTTGTTGGGCGTAATAGCGAAGTCGTCATTCTAACGTCCCCACCTATTTACCTAAATGCGTTCATGTTTGCACTTATCATTTTTACCAGACTGATTTATAAACGCGGGTCAATATAAAGCAGGTTTTGCTAGGAAGCAGCTCCTAAAAATGGATCTGTACTAACGCTTCGTGTTCCTGCTTCATCTTCACCAGGCTCGGTGAGTGTAATTTCTTTTTCTATGACTCTTTGCAGATCGCCTTTTCTAATAATCACGATGAATGCAGAGTGTAAGTTAACTTGTCTTTATGCGTTATGTTTAAATGTTCTTCTCTATGTACATCCGTCTCTATATAATCCCTAATCGCCCGTTTACAATAAACAATGGATTAAGGTGATTGTCTAGTTGCAAACTGTGTACGTAGTCGGAAAACTATATTACCTTTGTAACGTTAGATGGTTTATAACGGTGTCTGTCGAAGATTAAGAAGTCATGTAAACACATCAGTAAACACATCGCGTCCGTATCTCTCTTGGTAAGCTTCTCCGCTTTTGTTGTTGTTGCTCGCGGCAGCGTAACAGCCCGTTAATTCATGACAAATCGAGTCGATGCATGTCCCTTCTTTTAATTTCTGCGTTGTCAGGCGATATTACAAACTTCCGCGTAGGTTCCGTACTTAAATCAAACCAAAAACTACTTAAGAAAACAGGCTCTATATTCCAGCGTTTTTCAGTTGTGGGCTTTGGGTAATGCAGTCCAAAGCATTGCCCACACTGGACTACACTCCCGTGGCTATACGTGTGTTGTAAAGAGACGCCCCACAGAACTGGGGGGCTCAGCAGAGATCATAAGCATTTAAAGGAACATACACTGAAATAGGTTGCTGAGAACAGAGCTAGTTTTTACCAGTTAAAAGTAATGTTTTTTTTATACAACCATTGAGAATTTTTAATTAAATATATTACAAACTTTTCATTAGGACCCTAAAGATCATATTAACATTTAATGAATAATGTTTCTGGATGACCCCTTTAATCGTTGAAAACATTAGCAAGCAGTAATCAATTATTCATGCTACCCAGGTGCAAATTTTTCTTCAGTTAAAATTTTATATAAACAGCTCCAGCGGCAAAATCCAGTGGTTCCCAGACATTTAGTTATTTGTGCTGGCTGAACACAATATCAACATTGTCCGCCAGACAAAATTCATTTTCTATTTAATATTTAAAATGGATAAAATTCCATTTGCTTTATGAATTATTTGCTTCTTATCTTCACAAACAGACTCTTTTCTAAATAAACCCGCCCCTCCATGCACACATCAGCTGCACTAGTGAACGCTTGTGAACATTTGAACAGTTGGTCGTTTTTTATTTATTTTATTTTTTTAGCTCTCCATAAAAATAAAGATGGCAGAAGTGGTTTGATCGGGTGGCTTGTTGGTAGGCCAAATCAATCTAAGTTCAAGAAAAATTGCAAGTGTAAGGATCTTTGCTAATAAGGACAGCTAAGCTAATATTAGTATATAAAGTTGCTGGGGTGCCAGGATTAGCATGGTATACATACTGTAGCTGCTAGTCAGTATGATTGCTTGTGCAAGAGGATAAGTTTAAAGTTAATTCGTCACCTTAGATGTTGATTCTTTGCTTCCTATATTCAAATAAATGATTTATGTAAGATGACAGATGAAAAAAAAGCATAATCGGTTCATAATTTCAGTTAAGCTCTTAATGGCAATTAATCAATCAACAGCCATTAACGTCTCTTCCAGAAAGAAGTCTCAATCAGATGAGTGGTGCATGAAGATTTCTGTCCAAAGTAAGTAAATAAATAAATAAATAAGCATCATGTGACTCCAATTGATATCTCGAGTGGTATCTAATTAAAAAACATTATCTTTTTTCACAATATGAACATCACCTGATGACACTTTTAACACATAAATCAAACGTAGTGCACTAAACATGGCCATTGTTTATTCCATTCTTCCATGTGGTAGCCTATAATTGTGGGAAATACAGTACATGGTGTGAAATTAAGTTTAAGGTTCATTTTGTAATGAAATACCTTTTTGTGTGTTTAAACCTTTGACACATATCTATTTTGATTAGCAGTTTACTGTTAATTGCTATATTACGGTATGTCCAGTATGTTCATCCAATTCCACAACCTTAAAACTGAATTGCTTCATTTGAGATTCCAAATAGAAATGTTCCTCAAATATCCCTGGAGTTTTCAATGAATTTAAATTTCTGATCTTTAACTGCTTCCAAGGTTTATTTTTTATTCTAAGGTTAACTTGACAATGAAGCTGCTTGGAAATGATGAGTAGCAACAATGAAGCTTTTCTGGTTTTAGGTGCCAATATCGAAACTCATTATTTTTCAAGATTATCATTATTGCTAATGTCATTATTACAGATGTTGCTGCTGTCGTTGTTAACAAACTAAACACATTTTTAATCGAAATAATAAAAATACATGCAGCAAAAATAACACCGATAACAGAAAAGGGTAATGAGAAACAACAAAAGTAATAGAAATAAAAACAATAAGAACAACATCAATGAAAATAATTGCTGCAATAAAAAGTACAGAAAAGCAATATATGCTTAAAAAGATCTCCTTTCAATCTTTGTAACTGCACTAGAAGTATTCTGTGTTTACCACCTAATTGCTACCTTTACACTGGAATAACCAACAGATCAGTAGCAGAATCATTTCACAAATATTTCATTAGAAACATATTTGTGTGGAGATTTCCCATAGGTTAGATGATTAAATGGTCTTTTTATAGATCAGGTAAAAGGTAAATACCTACAGTGTAGCTACACTTTCATTTCAGTGTAATGTGGTCAGACATTCCAAGCTAAACAACATGCCTTTTTAATTCATTTTATTTTATTCAGATCTACTTACAGAAGTGTCTTTTTTTTACTTGGAACAGAGACTTTTTAGCTGGTTCACATCAATCTAAAAATAAAATCAAGATTTCTGCAGCCAAAAACAGGGGTCAGAACATCTATAAAGTAAATCCTAAATAATTTTTTTACCTTTTTTTTTTCTTTTTAAATATCTAAGGTGAAAGTAGGGATTTCACTACCAGTAGTTGTGGTATACTTGTTTAATCCCATGCCTATTTACTCATAGTCAAAAACATAATTTGGCACATATAAGGATTGTTCAAGTCAAACTAGGACTTTTATGAAGTATAACAGAACACAGTTATAATTATTTCACTATATAATCCCCTCCCTTACTCAAATAAAATATATTTCTCTATATATATCAACTGTAAATATATTAAATGATTTAGTGTTCTGATCTACTGGTAAATTATTATTATTTCTTTTTATAATATCAATATTCCTCGTTGCTACACTAACTGATACTAACTAATAATTAACAGACAAAAATATATGCATGATTTTAAAAATATTCAGAATATACAAAATAATATATTGTATTTATATATTACAATATATTAAAAAAATACATATGATACTATGTAATTTTATATTTAACAATATACTTCATAATATATATATATATATATAATATACATAATTAATAATAAAATATATTGAATTGGATTATATCCATTTCTTAATATTTTTATTACAATATGGTCCTATGTTAATGTAATTTAAAAAAAAATGGACTTAGGCATTAATCAGAGAACACCGACAAGGTGAAAGTGTGCGTATAATTTTTTATATGCATAAAGTTTCAATAGTGTTTCAATATAACAATTAAAAGCATGAATATAATGGATTTTGTCTTCATTTTAATATATTAATAAATATAAGTATTAGTTTCCTATATATGGAAATTTATTATTAAATATATTGCATTATATTTCAAAATAAACATAATATATATATTTTTCAATATAATATTTAAAAAAAAATTCATGAGGGCTGCTACACTAATGCACTCATTTCCGCATTTTATTATATATGCTTGAACGCCATTAAGGTACTGTAGAAAGTTTTCTCACTGCGCTGGAGCCATGATCAGACTTTCTGCTTTATGTCTGAAATGCTGGCCTCCCGGGAACTCCTCCTTTAATAACCCAAACATGTGGAAATGGCTTTGAGCAAGATCAGGACTGTACAGGGGTGGGGGTGGAGGGGGGGGGGTGTAGGTTGTATCAATGAAGTCTGTGTTTACAAAAAGGAACTATACCTCTTTTAAAAAGGAATTGAAAGTAACATATGGAGAGAATTTGAGGACTCTCAGATTACCGTTTCCTTTCCCTGTATGTTCATAGAAAATACTAAAATAAGCACTGCAGGGTTTTATAACAACATACATTACAGTAATATCCCAAGAATTGTGCTTGTCTGGTACCGTAATCTGTGCACTTTACATTGTATCAGTGCCAAACTTACTGTCCTCATTCATGCCAGAGAACAAATATTTTCTTGTTCTTCTCTCTCTCTCTCTCTCTCTCTCTTTCTCTCTCTTTCTCTCTCTCCAACCTGCCAAAGCTGTTCCAATTAAATTCAGCTCAGTGCTAAAAGTGGGCTCTGGCTTTCTACTTCAGCTCCAAAGCAGGGAACATCTTACAATGTCAGTGTCAGGGTGCTCTAAAGGAAGTGGCTCAAAGAGGATACAGCAGCAATGAGATCAACATTTTGAAATAAAAACAAGTTATCCTTATCGAGAAGAACATGCAATGTTATTCAAACTAATACAAATTGTGTGTGTGTAACATCATTTGCATAGGTTAATTAAAAGCGGTGTCCTACTTTCAGATTCCACTGACTGCTACGGGACGAATACTAATGAAGACACAATTAATTTTCAGTTCGCTTAAGAGTGTTCGGGGCCTTCCGGAAAATGTTCTCACCTAGACACTTTACACATTTAATATATTTCTAGATAGATAGATAGATGAATGGATAGATAGTCAATTCAGTTACATATTATGATTCTTTAGTGTGGCAATTTGTGCATCGGGACACTGACAACAAAAATCTACTATTATTATTATTATTATTATTTAAATATTCTTGCAATTGAGGTAGTTATGTGTGTCTGTACCTCTATAATCCTGCAGGTGGCGTATGCTACACTGTTCACAAAGCACACCATCCTGTGTAGACTGTCATCCATCTATGAACCTCCGTTGTCCAATTATGGACCAAGAAGGCCAATAGTGATGTATTTAATCCTATTTTCAAAACTGTAGTAGGACCTCCGATCAGCATTCACACACTACAGACAATTTGGGGCGTCAATTAGCCTAACCTGTCTTTGGACTGTGAGAGGAAACCGGAGTACCCAGGGGTAAACCCACCAAGCACAGAAAGAACAGGCAAACTCCATGCATGCAGACCCCGAAGCAAAAATCGAACTCAGACCTAAGAAATTTAAGGCAACAGTGGTAACGGAATCTGAACAAAAGTTGACTATACCGTAGAGTAGGAATAAAATCAAGATGCTTACAAAGTTACAATACAAATCGAATTAATACCCAAGTAGCATAATATCTTATCTTATACACAGTTCTAAGGTATCTTATAGCAGCAGCTACAGTAATTATGGTGGTTTTGATGATGATGATGATGATGATGATGATGATGATGGAACTATAATAAATAAAAAAAGAATTCCAAACAATAAATACTCCAGGATGGAAGCCCTTCTTTATGCATAGTAAATAATTTTTGTTATTTTTAAATACAATACTATAATTTTCTCTGTGTGTGTAATCTGAATCAAAATACAGAAACAAATTATGCATGAAAATATTGTTTTCTAACATCCCTTTATCAACTCGTCCTTGTTGTTTTCCTTTGGGGAACGTCCATATCCATCTCAAGGTCAGTTTCCCTACTATTGTTCAAGTGAAGTTTGTAAGATGAGCTTTTGTATGCTCAAGGGATCGAGTTAACATTATTGTAGCATTCAGGAGCAAAACCTCGCCAAAAGGCATTGCAACACGATGCAGTTTCGTTTTCAGAACAGTGGGAAAATGGTCATCAGAACTGTTACTATTATTATTTAAGGGAAATAATTTCTATTTATTGGGTTTTATGCATATACTGTATATTCACAACAATTATCTTGAAATTGTGATAAACAGCAATAATGTGTTTTTTTTTTAACTACAACAAGATGACTTTCAGTAGTCCTTGCTTATCTTCTAAATTACGCATAACAGTCCTGATCCCAATAAAAGACATTTCCACATGTTTGGGCCATTAATGGAGTTCCTGGGAGGCCGGTGTTTTAGACATGAAGCAGGCAGTCCGATCATCGCTCCAGCGTACAGTACTGAGAAAAACGTTCTACCTAGATGGGATACACAGGATAAGTGCATTAGTGTAGCAGAGGATTATATACAAAGAAATAAAGGGAGTTTTTAACTCTCATAATGTTTATCTTATGAACCTTAATGACATTAAAACTGAAAGAAAATATCAGATAAAGGTTTAAAATGTTCGATCTTTTACAGTATGTATATTTCTAGAAATGACATTGCTACTATATACGCTTGTCATTTACAATGTGCTTTTGTTACTATATCAGTGTGCCAAACAAAAGTTTTTTTTTGTTTGTGCCTGTGTGTGTGTGCTGCTGTGTTTTGGTGCTTATGTGGATGTACATCATTAATTAGCTGATTGTCTGAAACCTATTTAACATCTGTGTCACAGTAGCAGAAACAGTCATTCCATGCTTCAATCTAAATGACATTCAAAAAAAAAAAATGGAAATTGAAAAATTCTTTATAAAAGCTATTCCATGTTCATATAATTAATAAGAGCAGTTTTAATAATGAGTGGAGGGGTCTGATGAATCTTCTAACATATTATGTAATATAAGGTAAACAAAGTATGCTTTGACATGCTATGTGATATGAAACTAACCAATGATAAGAAATAGAAATAAGCATATCGTATAATAGTGACCTGAATGCACCAGGAAGTGATCTGTTGCCAGAAGACAGTTGTAGCTTTAATGTGCTACGATATAAAAGTACAAGCAGAGCATTATGAGGAATCTATACTCCCTCGCAGAGAGCCTGCTCCCATTTGGCTCATTTAAATCGCATCTATAATGCGCTCCTGCCGTGGCCATCGTTTATGAAGTCTTGCAGCAATTACAATAGAACAGCTGCTGCACACAGATGCCAGTGTGAAACATCGCTGTGAAGTCATACATGCACGTTAAAGCTCAACTGTATGACACATGATGTGCTGTATGTTTACGAAGTATAGTGTATCAAAAGAAAAAAAAAACACAATTCTAACTTGTTATAGAGGGAAAAAAAACTCTAGAACTTTGATGATGATCTTTTGCACATTCTATTGAAATATTATTATAACAAAGTACAGGAATGCCTTTGGAGGTTTAGCATCTAGATTATTGGTGGTGTTTCCTTGGACAAAATATACACTTTAATATCACAACATAAATTATTACTGCTTTTACAGCGTTCATTGTAATTCAATTCTAACAAGTATCTCTGTCCGATTCTACAAGCACACTTTTTGGGGCCAAAATGTAAATCATTAAAGTAAAAAAGAAATATGTTTATACTTTAAAAAAAAAAAAAAAAAAGAGAAACAATTTTTAATGAGACTTTGACTTAATGTTTATCATTTGTTAATGTTTAAAATAAATATGTGCTGTTGAAAGGAAAGTTATCAACACATAGGTGGCCTAATGTGATGCGGTGTTACTTCTACAAAAATCATGTTAAAATATAAGGAGGTTCAAATTAAACCGGCACTCGTGATGAAATTTGAGGCGTAAAAGCAATTGACATTTACAAAATACTTCATGCACAGTACTGTAATGAGACTATAAGCCACAGTAAAACATTTCAATGGGGCCAGGTAGGTTCAGATAGTTTTTTTTTTTTTTTTCGTAATAAATTAAATCATCTTTTAAAAACTGCATTTTGTATTTACTCCCTTTAACAAATATGTAAAAAATAAAATAAAATCAGCAAGAGGACAAATACTTTTCACAGCGCTGTGACTACACTTTGGAATATCAGCTCTGTTAACTTTCATGTTCTGAGGTTAAATCCCAAATAGCATTAAATGGAAAGCTAGAGCATTAGGATATACTATATATCCTACAGTATAAACTGTAAGTAGTGCCGTTGATTAGGGGTTTGAAAGCGATTATTATTATTATTATTATTATTATTATTATTATTATTCACACTTATTAGGATCTTATTAGCTTTATGGCCATAAATAAAAACATTGATGGTTGTAAGGTATTTTAGAATGACTTAGAAGCAAGTATTAGCCAGTCATATGTTGTTGTTTTTTTTTTCTTTAAGATGACAAAATATTATCAGATGTTTTGTCTTGCTTAAATGCTTTTTTGACTGGTTTTAAATGTGGGTTTTGGCAGGCAGTTGCTCTCTCCTCAGTACTGTGGACCGTACAGACCTACTTTACTCTTCCATGCTTTACGTTGACGATTAAAAGTTAGTGTAATTGATGGTTGTTAGAACACTTGGGACATTGAGTTATACAGGACACATAGTTAAATGTCCATTCATTATCACAATTCATGGAATGTCTCTCTTTAAATCAGTGTATGGTCGATATCTTCATGTTTCATACATTCGGGGGACCCGAAACCAGTCTCAGAAAAGGTTCGGTCTTTATATACTGTATATCTGTCTAGATTAAAGAAGAACAGCTGAACAAGGTGTAAGATACTCAACCTTACATAATTTGATTTACATCAGACACATTTGATGTCTTTGTATTAATAGATAAGACAGACAGACAGACAGACAGGGCTTCAACTGGAAATAATAATACCACTGATCACATTAAAGCTCATCAGATTATTTTCAGCTTTAACCTTTTAACTATTTCTGCAAACTCTTTAACACATACTGTACTAACGCTAGTATTAGCAAGATCACGTAGGCTAAAGTCAAATCAGGGGTTTGGATGTAAATATATTTAAACGGAAAAAGAGGGTAAGAGTTCTCAGGGTTTTTTTTTTTTTTTTTGGTTACACACACAGACACAGTCCATAAATTATTCAGCAGACACATAATTTAACTTTAGCCATGTTGTTTCATCTTGAAGTCTTTCATCTGTTCCATTTCACTGGATGGGCCATTTTAGCACATTCTTTAGCGTGAAACAGCACAGCACTGGTGAAAATGAACTCCTGATATGCTGCAATGCAGATATGCACTTTTCATCATTCTGATAGATATGGAGGGAAAATGACGACTCTCGCTCAGTTCCTTCTCTCAGGTTTCTGCTCCCTACAGCCATAAGTACCATTAAACACAATCTCTTTTTGCTCTTTTGTCTATCTCACTCTTTCTCCCCTTTTTTTTCTGCTTGACAGTTTCATATGCTCTAAAATTCATGACCTCATCAGAATGTCGAAATTGATTTAACCTGCACTCTCCCAAACCTGCACACTTTATTCTGTGGGGAGTCTCTCTATGTGCTTGATTTAGACTTTTTTTTTTTCTCCCCACACAACACTGTCAGCTTTAAACAAGCCGCAGAAAATACAACAACGCCGCAAAGTTATTATTTGTTGCAATAACAATACGAGAATGTAATTATTATACTGGATATTCTAGACTGAAATAATTAGCAATCATATTAACATTGCATGAATCATTTTAAAATGAAAAATGTATTAGGCAATGATTTTGTTAAAGTCTGTAAGTAATTAATAATAGTCATTATTCTGTCTGTGTTGTCATGTATAGTAGCTAATTAGCGGTTAATGTTAGGAAATTAGAAATTGAACATTATTTGGTATGAAACTTGCTGCATATATAAAATGCACTCTTTGAAATTAATAATAGAACATATATATTCATGTTTTATAAAAATTAACACACCTAGGTTATTAATTAATTATTTAAAACGTACAGTACAATAATTTTGTGTATTAAGACAAAAATCATGGAAATTTAGTTTCTGTTTTCATAATACAGAGTAGTTTTCTCATCAACTTTACATTTAAAAAAAAAAAAAAAAAGAAATTAACTTCCTGTCATGAAAACTTTTACACAATAAACAGCTAACTGGATGTTACAAGGCGCTGATATGTTTTTTACATAAATGTCTCCTTACAAAAAGCCTAACCTTTACTTTTTCACAATCTGAGTCCTGGATTATACCCGTGCCATCAGGCAAGAAAATCTCTATAGATGTGATGACCTGGTCATTCAATACATTCAGGTCATCAGCTGACTTCATTTTATTGCCACATAATGCTGCTGAGCCTCGACCTGAGCCACTGGAGCAACCCCAGATCATAACACTGCCTTCAAGACACAATTTTTTTTTTTTCAAAATTTTTTTATTTATTTTAATTGTTTTTCCTGCTACTTTTCTTCCAGGAACTTCAGCACATTTTAAGCATCTTTTCTTTGCTGGATGCGGGGCAATAATTTGCTCCTTTTGAAATGGTGATTTCTTTTGGCCATGCAGTGTATCATAATGTGTTTAAGTCAGTCAAATATTTTTTTTTACTTGTGCACTTTCATGCAGCTGCTGATATTACATTGCACAAGCTATAACATGTTGTAGCTATATTTATAATATGTTATAAAAGTAGAATGAATGGGAAACTATCCAGACTACATACTGTATAGTGGTTAGCACAGTCCAAAGACGTGCCGATTAGGCAAGGCAAGGCAAGTTTATTTGTATAGCACATTTATACACAATTATAATTTAAAGTGCTTTACATAGAAGAAAAGAAAATAATCAAATTAATAAAATAATAGGAATTTAACTTTTTTAACAAAAACTTTTACATTTCATTTAAAATAAAAATTTAAAACAGTTAGCAATAAAACTTAAAATTTAATTTAAAGTAAAAAAAGAAAACTAATTAAAACATCATTTAAAACAAAAATAAAACAGTTTTTATAACTGTTGGATAACTGTTGTTCCCAAATTTACCATAGTGTGTGAAAGGTCCCACAACGGTGGTAAAATGGGAATAAATTTAATGGGCAGCATCACTATTGGCCTCCAAGGTTCCTAGTTGAACTATACGGAGGTTCCTCAATCTATGGATGGATGGATGGATGTTATTAAATCAGTAACAATTTCAACCGTATCTCGTACTTCAATTAAAAAATAACATTGCCATGACATTGTGGCTCAGGAAATCCTTCTGATTGCAATCTTAACAACCATAATGCACAAATAAGTCTATGTAGGCTACATCCCATGAAAAATCCTATAATTATACGACTTGCCCTACTTCCCACTATCCAAAAATAAACCTGTTAAACGAACAGATGTAGCATTTTAAAGTCACTTGTCAGAATTACACGAGTCCTGCAGACACATCTTAAAATCTATAGATAAAAGGTTTTCTAGAGATCCCGGTACACATTCTCCCCTCTGGGATTGTGGAAATTAATTCCTGGTACCAAAGAATCTAAGCCTTTCTTGCTTTTTTTTTTCTCCTGTTGTGTGTGTATGCATGAGTGCACATGGATGTGTGTATGAGCATTTTTAAGCTCACATCCTTCACATAGCCATATCCAAAGCCCTTTGTCAGCTCCAGGGCCTCTCTAACACATTAACTCACAGTAATAGTAGTTATCAGAGACAGCCTTCTCAAGTCACAAACACAACAAGCTGCATCCATCTCACTTACTCTCCTCTGCATTTTCACTCCATTTACCTTTTGCAGGAGATTGTATCCTTAATTGTAAGTTCCACAAGAAGATTAAAGGATATTGATATTGATATTAAACCGAAGTCTTAAATTGAATAGATACTCGTAGTGAACTCAAGTGAGACATCTTGTCTTGTTGCTTTCTGATTGCTTTGGAGACTCATGTGAGTGTTTTGCAGATTTATTTATCAAGGATTGTTCAAGTCCCAGATAGTTAAAGTGATGGTACTTAAAGTGGGGTTTAGGAACCTCCAAGAGTAGGTATGTAATAGAATACACACATCAGTCACTGTGGACATCACAACACCCTAATAAATGTGTTTAACTAGTTATTATGTCTAGACATACTGTCATTTAGAAGACAATCAGGTTTTAATATAAATGGCTATTATTATGGGAGAACATCACTCTCTATACTGCTTACCCATGTGGCATGGAGGGTCAAGTGCACAATATATGGAACAGATGCTGAACATAAGAACCGTGAGTGTGTACAAATGTATATATATACTGAACAAAAATATAAACGCAACACTTTTGTTTTTGCTCCCATTTTTTATGAGATGAACTCAAAGATCTGAAACATTTTCTACATACACAAAATAACCATATCTTTCAAATATTGTTCACAAATCTGTTAAAATCTGTGATAGTGAGCACTTCTTCTTGGCCAAGATAATCCATCCCACCTCACAGGTGTGCCATATCAAGATGCTGATTAGACAGCATGATTATTGCACTGGTGTGCCTTAGACTGGCCACCTGTAAAAGGCCACTTTGAAAGGTTCAGTTGAATCACACAGCACAATGCCACAGATGTCGCAAGTTTTGAGGAAGCGTGCAATTGGCATGCTGACAGCAGGAATGTCCACCAGAGCTGTTGCTCGTGAATTGAATGTTCATTTCTCTACCATAAGCCATCTCCAAAGGTGTTTCAGAGGATTTGGCAGTACATCCAACCAACCTCACAAGGGCAGACAACGTGTAACCACACCAGCCCAGGACCTCCACATCCAGCAGGTTCACCTCCATGATCATCTGAGACCAGCCACTCAGACAGCTGCTGAAACAATCGGAGTGCATAACCAAAGGATTTCTGCACAAACTGTCAGAAACAGTCTCAGAAAAGCTTATCTGCATGCTCGTCGTCCTTATTGGGGTCTCGACTTGACTCCAGTTCTTCATCGTAACGGATTTTGACAGATTTGTGAACAATATTTGAGAGATATGGTTATTTTGTTTATGTAGAAAATGTTTCAGATCTTTGAGTTCCTCTCATTAAAAATGGGAGCAAAAACAAAAGTGTTGCGTTTATATTTTTGTTCAGTATATATTCATTTACTCACTCTTTTTCTATAGTGCTTGTCCTGTACAGGGTCATGCGGGGCCTGGATACAATTCCATTAAAGTTTAGGCACAAGGCAAGTTATACCCTGGACAGGTTACTAGGGTTAGAACTGTGTTTTAGTTTGTTTTAGACATTCCACTTAATTTTTTAAAAAAATATTTAAATTCTTAGGTTTCTAAATAACAAAGCACGTTTTAACGCAAAGCTTTGGATAACTGGTGTACAGTACAAAAAACATATATTGTTTATATATTTGTTTGCAAACAATTAAAAATGCTTTAAGATTTTACAAATATGATAACTATATTTTGTATTTAAAAAAGGGAAAGCATTGTTTAAAAAAAAGTATTTAACCATTTATTTATATATTTAACTCTTCATAGTAAAAGCTGAGCACATGATGATCACATGATCATCATTTTTCTGGAAAACTGATATTTCTTTATTTTTTTTTTAAAAAGTATTGGAATAACTAACAAACTCTTCAAAATTCTAAAATAAAGAAAAATAGTTTATATACTTTTTTATAAAAATGTTAATTTGTTAATTAGAAAAAACGTGTACATTTATTGTTTAATCCTTTTATGCAACACTTATCCACTGAAACATCTATGAAATATATATTTTTTTCTTTTTACAGCAATAAACAATCATGCTCCCTTTAAACTTTTTTCCATAAAATTAATAAAATTAATGATAATTAAAAAAAAAAAAAACATGTTTTGCTACAAAGAAATGACAAGTTTCAGAAGCTAAAGAAACATTACTGTTTTAGAACATTGGGAGCTTTATAAAGCTCTTTTCTTATAAAAAGAACAAACATGTCTGTTTAAATAAAACTATACATATTGCAACAGTTTTGTTTCTAACAATAGAAAAAAGAAAAGAAACAAAAAATAGTAAAAAAACAAAAACAAAAACATTTAATTGTATTTAATTGCAACAACTAGGGTTACGATTTCATCACCTTCACTTTCATCTCAGCATACATAGTTTTCCACCTTTCACAGCAACTAAGAGTTACCCAGCTCTAAAATACTGGTGCAACATCCTGACTGGTTCAGCCGTTAGGAAAACGGTAGAGTTGACGTCACAAGCGGATCACAGCCTTCAAAAACACCCATCCCCTGAGACTGTAGCTAACATGCAGCAACAGCTCAAGTTCACGAGTAACAAAGCGCATGGACGCAGGCCACCTGCTGCTCACTGAACAATGATGGCTGCTGCGTCTTCAGGTCACAAAGACAACACAGTAAAAGGGTTGGCACGACCGGCGTTGCAACATGAGGCCTAGAGCTCAACAAAGCGAAGTCTTTCCTATGATGAATAATGCAAGATCTTTCAAAACAGTGCACATGAAGGAAAAGAGTGAGCTTGTGTCTGTTCACCAGAATGATACAGTGAGTAAATGAATGGTAATGACTAACTTTTCTCCAACCACTCGCTCACTAGATTTAAGTAAACAACACAGATTGGTTAGAAGTTAGTTGTTATGATTTATTTAATTACTTTATTTTATGTGATCCATATAGTGCCCTTTATGGAACACTGTGTTTTCAGAATTTTCCAAAAATAAGGCCTTGCATTTTTAAAATTTAGATTTATTTATTTATTTATTTATTTAGATAAAACTTGCATTTTTATGGTTATATACCAGTAAGTCTTTTTCACTTTTTTTCTAGCCATTTTTTAAAATAGATTTTACATCCTGCTTCATAAAACATAAACAATAAAATACTCAACAGTGTCCTGTGTGAAAATAATTTAGTGAAAATAATTAATGGGCGTGGTTCAGGGCGTGGTCCCTGGCATGCAGACATGGACCTATTGGACATATAAAGATGAGCATCACAGTCTCCAGAGGAAGGCACACTAGAAGGCACTTCATCATCATCTTTTCTGTACTGGAAGGGTGACCTTTGGGGCACTTCATGTTTGTTTACAAGTAACACAACCATACAAGGCAAAACCTAAATGAATTTAGAGAGCACTTATTGCACATAGTAAGTCTAGAGGGCATTTTATTCCTGTTTTGAATGACTGCTATTGACACTATGCCATTGACACTCTTATAATAAAAATAAAAAGGTTTCTCCTCTTGCTACAAAGAAACCACAAAGCATAAAGCTAAGAAAAATTACTGTTGACTTCTTCCTTAAAAAACATGTCTGCTTTAAACCATAGTTTTTTTTCCTGTAACTTAAAAAACTATACATTCCGTAACAGTTTTGAATTACTGCTATTGACACTGCATCTCATTTTCCCCACTTATTCAGACAGCCGAAAGACAAAGAAGATTCAGACACGTCACCACATTTTCTTATTCACACCAGAACCCTAAAAGGCACTTAATCTCATTTTCACATATGAGAATAAGGGTTTAGGGACACTAAAAATAATTTTCTTATTTAAAAAAAACAAAACATTAAATCCTGTGGGGCATGGCATCATTTATTCTACACTGAACGGGCAGGCTAGAGGGCATTACCTGTCCTATCATCATAGCATGCATTTTATAACTTTTTTTCTTTTTTTTTAATCACCCAAAAAAAAAAAAACAGCCCTTTGGGCATGTCATCATGTTTTCAGTACTGGAAAGGCAACCATTAAGGCACTTGTTCTCTCACGTGTAACAGAACCATACAAGCCCATGCAAACCTGGAGAGCACTTCTTGCACATAGTGAGTCTAGAGGGCATTTCATTTCCGTTTTGAATGACTGCCATTGACACTGCATCTCATTTTCCCTACTCATTTAGTCATGTCACCAGATTTTTTTTTTTTTTACACATAGGTGAATACCACAGAGCACCTCATCACATTCTTCACTAGAAGAGCACCCTAAATGGGAATTCATAATGCTTTCTCATTCCTACAGTAGCAGCACCCTAAAAGGCACTTCATCTGATTTTCACATAGGCGAAGGAGGGTTTAGGGACACTTAAAATTGTTTCCTTGTGCAGAAAAGCGAAATCCTATGGGGCATGGCATCGTGTATTCTCCATTGGAAGGGCAGGCTAGATGACACTTCATATTTTCTAGTACATATTGGAACTCTCGAGCACAATTCATCATGTTTTTCCCATTTTAAGGGCAGCCATTAGGGCACTTTGTCATGTTTTATCTACCATATGGGCACACTAGAGGGCACTTAAAAAATGTATCTTGTAGTTTTACTAAGAAACCACAATGCACTCTGTGGTGAAGACCTTCCTATGTGGAAAAACTATTACTAAAGACTGACACCTTGTTCTCTACTGCTTTTTTATGAATATTGTTTACTTGTTGGTACTTTTGTTGGTAGCAACTATTCTCCAGAGGAGATCGCCTGGTAAAACAATAAAACTACAGGATAAACTTCAAGGATAAATGTACCATTATCCTAATCTAGCATTCAAACCATAAAATTTCATTGCATGCTGGGAAGGAAAAGGGCTGTAGAGTCTTTCATCACACCCACTGCACCATGCTCATAAACCACAGCTTTGAGGCAGAGGAATGCATGACATTCAAAACTGTTTAGGTTTCTCTCAGCATATCTGGTTCCCCCACTGGTATGCTCTGCTAAAGACTCTGTGCCGACCGGCCTGATTCCTGGACCCGTTTTTTTTTTTTTTTTTTTGCAAGCCCAGAGTGGACATACAGAAGCCTTTATAAGCAATCGGACTATTTTTGGGAGGTGCTGACAGGAGAAAGGCTACTAAATATCAGCACTCTGTTCACTCAGCATTCCCAAGCAACTGAGAGACAGATTAATGGAGAGAATATAGCTGCAGCAGCAGATCCGAGCGCACCGCTGCAGTATTACCCGGGATAAAATAACCAGCTGTCACATATACAATGTTAACTGGACTCTTCATGGAATAAAATGTTATATCAGATAGAGATAAAGCATATCACTGAGTGATGGAGATGAAAGGCAAACCTTATTACACAATTTCTTGCTATACATAGAGATGAAGATATTAACACTTAAAAAAAAATTAATTAAAATTGTGAAAATTTCTTACTGTCATGTTAATCATAAAATAAAAGGTGAAACACTCACACTTCTTGGTAAAGCAGGATTGTGATTATGGAATGAAGTCAGTGAAGAATCCAGAAAGTTTTTTTTTTTTTTTTTTAATTCTATGATTTTTGTGTAAAAACATAATATATATTTTTTTTAAATCACTTGATCATAGTGGATCTTAGTTTTGGGCAAATACAACTTCAGAGAAATACAACATCTAACCTTTTTTCCCCATGCAATTATTTATATAAAAAAATAAAATAAAAATAAATGTATGCACTACTGTGTACCCTTTACTGCTTGTACAGGATATAAAAGAGTAAGACTGCAGCCAGGTGCTGCTCATCATTGATTAATTGATCATCAGCAGGTGTGGAGAGGTTTTGCCGGTTTGCTGGTCAGGTGTGTGTTAATACAATGCCAAAAACACAGGTAAAGCTTGGACGTAAATAACTGGGTCATGCAACAGGACAGTATGATCCGAAGCACACCAGTAAATCTACATCTGAGTGAATCAAAAATAAAAGAATCAAGGTTTTATAATGGTCTAGTCAAAGCTGTCTAATTCAATTGCTGTGGTGGGACCTTTAGAGAGCTATGCATAAGCAAATTCTTAAAAACATCTAAACTTAAATGAACTGAAGTAATGATGTAAATAAGAACGGGACAAAATTCCTCCACAAAGATGTGAGAGCCTGAACATCATACAGGCAATGATTAATTCAAGATATTGCTGATAAAAGGTGGATCTACAAGCTATAGAATCATGGGGTACTTAGAAATTTCCCAAATGTGTTTTTTTATTTTTGCTGTTTATTTTTAGTAAATAAGAAATGGCACGGGGTGGCACGGTTGCTTAGTGGTTATCACTGTTGTCTGTGTTCAAATTCACATCTCTGAGAGCATCCAGTTTGCATGTTCTCCTTCGTGCTTGCTAGGTTTCCTCCGGGTAATCTGGTTTCCTCCTATAGTCCAAAAGACATGATTAGGCAAATTGGCATTCTGAAATAAATTGCCCGTAGTGTGTCAATGTGTGTGTGTCCTGCAATGTATTGGCACCCTGCCCAGGGTGTATCCCGCCTTGTGCCCTTCAGTCCCCCAGTGATCCTAAATACAGAATGAAGTGATACAGTATAGAAAATGAGTGAGTGAGAAATGGCAGGGTGAAAGAGTTATATGTTTTGTCCAAGGTTGTATTTGTCTCATACTAATATGATCAGAAGATTTAAAAAAAAAAGCTTTTTACACAAGAACACATTTGTACATGACTGTTTAAGTAACAGACAGTTTTTCCACAAAGCATACAAGCGGCTTGTGCTCTTTTAATGTAACAACAGACATGTGTTGGACGTCCATGGGTGGATATATTACCATTAGATGAAGATGAAAAAGAAGTAGTGAAGCCAATTTTACCAGAAGTACCATTTAACAGCAATGCTTAAATCACTGGGAACTAGCTGAAGGGCTGTAAACTAAGTGGAGAGTCTTCTGACTCTTTCTACCATCAAAGAGAAACATTTTTTATTATTTATTATATCTAAAATAAAAATGAGGATTCTTATATTTACAAGTATAGAACTGATGTAATTAATATTCAATTCAATTCAATTCAATTTTATTTGTATAGCGCTTTTAGCAATTTTCATTGCCGCAAAGCAGCTTTACATAGTCAAAAGAATTATTTAGGTTTGTATGAAATGTGAATTTGTATGAATCAAAATGGTCAGTTTGTCCCTGGTGAGCAAGCCGAGGGCGACAGTGGCAAGGAAAAACTCCCTGAGATGGTAAGAGGAAGAAACCTTGAGAGGAACCAGACTCAACAGGGAACCCATCCTCATTTGGGTGAAACAAAAAGCAGTAAATGATCTGCATTTATACAGTGTGTAGGGTGGGAGGCAGTTCAGCTATAATAGCTGATGTAATATCACACTCGCTATCATGTGGTTATGCTGAAAATTGTCTATAGACCTTGGTCGGCAGTGTCTTTCCTGCTCTAAGTCCATATATACTATAACCATTAGTGCGCAAAGTGCTTGAAGTATTTAAAGTATTGCTTCATCGCTGTCTACAACCAGCTCGACGTCTGATTTCAAACACCTGCTACATAATTGAGCGTTTCAGTTAGAAGGCAAATCATGAAATTATGCATAATAGTCAGCAAGTGCTGACATTCCTCCTTAAAATACGATTCACCACTGAAGTAATGTAATGTCACGCAAAAATGTAGCAAAATAAGGGGCCTCAAAGTGGCGCAGTAGTAAAGCGCTCGCCCTATTATCCGGGGATCGCTGGTTCGAACCCGGGTGATGCTGTTTTCCTCTCACAGCCGGAGGCACAGAGAGAGCTGATTGGCCGAGCTCTCTCAGGGGGGAGGGATGAGAGGTACCTGCGCTCCCACATTAATTACGGCTCTACAGCCAATCAGGGGCATCTGTGAGCTCGCGCACACAGAAGGAGCGGCTAGCGCTGTCCTCCGAGTGTGTTACTCCGCCCCTAATGGTGCGTGAGCAAGCAGTTTGAAAAGATGCGGTCGGCTGACGTCACGCGGTTCGGAGGAAACACGGGGTAGTCTTCGCCCTCCCGACTGAGTGGTAGTAGTAGCCTTAATGTGGGAGCCCCCTAGTGACGGGGAGGAATTGGCTACGACTAAATTAGGGATAAAATTGAAAAGAAAAAAGAAAAAAAAGTAGCGAAATAAAAAGTACAGATATTTGCTGTAGCAAATAGTGAAATAAAATTTAAAGGTATCCTCTGATAAAGCTACTTTACTAAAGTATATATATATGAAATACAGTATGTACTTAAGTATAGTAACAAGGTAAATGTTACCTGCTACCTCTGAGTAGAACCGCACACTTATTTGTGTGATCCTGCTTAATTATTCCCAAAATGCTAACACAGATATGTAATGACAATATAAAGATAAATAAAGACGGTGGTCTATGTGATTTAATTAATCAAAATATGATTATTGTTCAGTGAGTAGATTTTTTTCGGTGGGAAGTTTTATATTTATTTAAAGAAATTAGGAAATGTGCTAGCAGGCATAAAGAGATGATAAAGGGGAAAAGTAACTACTTCTATTATACCAATTATAACACATTAAATGTTTTTATGTGTGTGGTTAATGACAGTAGTCTCTCTCTATCTTTTATCTTTCCACTATTTCCTGAGGTACTCATAATATTATTAGGCACCCAAGATTTAGGATTCATCATTCATCTTCAGTAACTGCTTTATCCTGGTCATGTTGGATCCTGAGCACACTGGACGCAAGCCAGGAATACACAGTGGTTTTGAAGGTAGTCCAATCGAGGCCACTATAAATACACATACAGTACATAAACTTATTTACGTCTGAGGACTAT
>NC_071102.1:4707500-4740000 GCF_024256425.1 Clarias gariepinus
AGTATTGTAAACAACATCTCAAGTTTTGGTCAAGCTCTTAAATAACAATAAAATTAAAAGATTAAAAATGCAGAAGTGAAGTGGACATGGCACAAATCATATGTCAAAAGGTTCATAAAGGTTCTAATAAACTAGAAACTAATTTGGGAGAGATAGCATCTGTATGCATTTTGAGGTTAAACAATGTCAGACCAATAATCTTTATTTACTGGAAAAAGAATGAAAGATGAGACAAAAAGCAGTCTAGGTATCTTCAGAGAGAAAATTGCCCCCTGGTTGCTATGGCACCTAAGCAGAAGCAATCAGGCACGAATTATTTCACAATGTTGAAATGTGAGTCAGGCCACTACCTGCATATTAATGTACAATACATCCAATAATAACCCTCAAAGTAGGCATGGTTGTATGAGTACATCATTTCTGTGTTATCCTACATATTCATTGTTCCATAGTAGCATTTCCAGGAATAGTGTCATATTTCTTTTTTTTTAACCTCCTCGATTATTTTTCCCATCTTCTCCCTCGTTTAGAACGTTCCTCCCTCCTTTCTCCAAGGCCGAAGCGTTCGCTCTCTTGTTGGCAGGGACATGAGAAAGCAGCTGGGTCTTTGTGTTTCGAGTGTCTACAGGTAATCAACGGTGCATCCTCTTACCCACAGCCCTTCAGCTCAGCCAAATGATTGAATGCATTAGCGCTGAATGGCAAACCGTTGCTTATGCCTCTTGCACAAACAAGCTCATTCGAGCCATTATCTTTCTCCATAGCGACCTCACAGATATTGCTGTCCAAATCTGCAAAAATATACATTTGTGTCGAAAGGTTTATCAAAAGAAAATTAGGATATTACTTGGAGATTTTGGAGACGTGGTATATTTGATGGTGTCCCTGTGAGATCCATTTCCCAGCAAAAGCAGGAGGATATTTGGGTTTCATTAGGGGTAAAATTGGACTAGAGATGCCTTCTAGATTTAAGGCACCCCACCTTCCAAAAATGAAAATGCTTTCCTTTAACCTCAATATAGACAAAATCTCACTTACATTCAAGCATGCACCCTGTGTGCAGATATCAAGTCCATCATAAACAAGATGGAAAAAGCAGGAGCTTTAGAATCTTAAGTTGAGTTCAGCCTTTATTTGTTAAATATACATTACTGCACAATTTTTTTTTATTCTTCACATTTTCAAGCTTTTGTCAGAAGGCTAGGACAAGAGTTAAGGGCCTTGCACAAGGGCCCGACAGTGGCAACCTGGTGGAGACGGGGCTCGAACTTCCGATCTTCCAATCAGTAACTCATAGCCTTAAAGCAATGAGCGACCACTGCCCCTAAGACAGTGATTCCAAATTATAGATAAAAAAATTACTGAGGGTTTATTCATTTGTGATAGACATTATGTTGTTATCCTTTTCTTCCACAAATGTTCAATACAGAACGTAAGATACATTGGAAAAAGGGAAAATGGTTACACAATAATCTTTAACACATGATCCTATAAAGTGTCCAAAGGTTATTCAGAAATAAAATGTTTTTGTTTTTTGTTTTTTTTTAACATAAACTGTCTACATCTAGCTATTGTAATTTTGTATAAAGGTCCTGTCCAGTACTGGCTGATAACTGATTCAGGACTGATAAACAATTTATCACCCCAATAGTTAACACAATATAAAACATTACTTTACATAAAAAAAAAAAAATCTTTTCATTAAAGTGTTCTGAAATTTGGACAGTTGAAGACTAGAAAATAGACCAGTCTTTAACGGTAGAGTTTTGTTAACTTTGTGCTTAGTGTAGCATCAAATTTCTGTTCTTGGCTGACAGAAATGGAACACGATGTGGTCTTTTTTTTTGTTGTAGCAGGTCTGCCTGCATATCTGACATGTTTTGTGTTCAAAGATACTTTTCTGCTCAGAACTTTTTGGCTTTGTTTTAGCATCATTTGCATCGAATTCTGTCCTTGAAAACCCCAGAACAACATAAAGTAACTGACGAAAACAGAAAATGTAATAACATTCAACAACATTTATTGAAGTGCTGAGTCCAGAACACACCATGGAGCCGCAACCTTCTGAAACATTTCCAGTTAACTTCCCTTATCCAATAGCAACACATTACTATCACATTACTCACTGTAGTACAATGAGCTACACAGTTATTTGTCATAACATTCTAATATACATCATAATCCGAGTGTATAACACAATCTCAAAAGTCAACAAAAATCTCACTTCTCTCATATGTCTTGTAAACCAGACCTCAGATTTTGGTTGAAGATTAAAACATGGTATGTTGTGTTCTGCATTCTGAGATGCTTTTCTGCTCACAATGGTTATACAAAGTAGATATTAAATTTACCTTATTTTCCCCGTCTGCAAGATCTGATCAAGGTCTATTGTAGCAAAACATGAATAATTGTTTATCCAGGTTTATTACAGGGTCACAAAGAGTTTATGATACAGTATGTAGTTTTTTATGTATCCCTATGAACAATAGTGTCACCAATTAGCTACAGTAGTATTCTGTGCAGTATCTACTCATTGCAATAATTTACTTGTGCAGAAAGCAGTAAATCAATTTCTTACATTTTTTTAGTGGCGTTTAAAAGAAATAAATTACAAAATGCAGTGCAAGTACACAACCACTCTCTTTAATCTCACTAAGCCTAATTAAAATGGAGCTGCCTGACTCCAATGTTAGAGGGATAATTATCTCTTAATTATTAAGTATTTCGTGTGCTGGCCATATACTAACTAAAAAAATAGTTATAATATATATATATATACACACACACACATACATACATACACATAAAAATGTAACCAAAGAAATTCTTGAAATATTTCACTTCATGTTTAATGAATCTAGGATATCTAAGTTTCACATTTTTTTAAATTAAATTTAAGTTTAAATTTAACTTTTTTACAATAATTAAATTTTTCTGGTATGTACTACACTGAAACTAGAAAAAAGTTGAAATTGAAAACTGAGTTCACATTCAATTCACATTTAAAATGGAACTTACACCTAACCAACGACACTGTGTCTATCTAAAAACATTTTGTTCTGTTGTTGTTGTTCCAGCTATGGAGGTCAGGCATTCAGTATGGAATCAGGCAGCACTTGGTTTATTGTTTGATTTATTGTCCACACATGAATGTGACACCATAATCCATTTTATTTTATGTTGTAGACTAAAGAAAAAAATAATAATTCCACTTGCAACCACTTCCATTTCTATTATAGAAGAAGATACCAAGGTGGTGTTGTGAGAGATGCAACCTGTAGAACAGTAATTGTTTTCTTTCTTTCATTTCTAAACGAAAATAGGATAACAAAAAAAACACGTTTCTTAAAACTATAAAATAACACATATGGAATTAGATAATTAAGTAACAACAACAACAACAGTCAGTCCTTATTTTAAAACCCAAAAGATCAGCTTTCATGCATTCATGTCTCATGAAGACCATCCCAGGAAAACAAACCAAAACTTCTTTTTTTTTTTGCAAAGGAGTCCATTTAGAGTTACCAGCCTCAGAAATAGAGCTGTTATGAAGAATTTATAGAGCATAAATTTATAGAGCATTTTTATAACTCAAAAATCAACTGTTCAAAAATATTACTATTACAATGTAGAAAGAAATAATCAGCAAATACCATGGAATTAAACATTTATGGTGACAAACCTGAGGTGGGAATTGAACACTTAACCCTCCTATTTTTTCTGATTGCACTTGAGACTGGCACTGCATGCAGTGGCTGTGTAGTATGGGGTGTGAAAACCACTGATGGCAGGGCTCGAACCCGGATCCTTGGATCCCTAAACCTAGAGACTTAACTGTCCAAGCCACCACTCCCTTCTTTTATACATAAATATAAAATATATATTTGAGTTGCACTGCAGTATATATATCAATTATTTTACTTATTATTATTATTATTATTATTACTTTTCTTTTTGAAAAAAAGTGAGAGTAGACCTGCAAGTATGAAGTTCTGCTATTCTGGCTGTTACTGTTTATAATCTGTACACCAGTGGGTTGCATTTATAATAGCTTTTTTTTTAAATAAAAGATTCTTAAATTGCAGCACCTGGCAAACCCTGTTCATTCTTTCAGCTGCCATGTCATCCCCTTTTGTTATTTTTAATAAGTACATAATGACCCATTTTAGAAACTTGCAGCAATGTTTAATCTACCCAGGCATTGTTGATGCACATCCCAGTCATTCAAGAATGTTCATTAATTTAGAAGCAATAACAAACAAATGAGAAATACAAGAGCTTATTTTTAATATGTATTGTTGCAAAGCCAAAAAAGGTTCGCATTTTCATTTCAAAAACCAAACACGAATAAACACAGCATAGACAGGCGAATGGCAGTGAGCCAGAAACTGAGGCCCATCTGACCCCGTCTCTGTCTGTGAGCTAATGACAGCTGAAGTAAAAGAGGCCCAGAACAAAAACAAAGAACAGGCACGCTTGACTCATCCTTTTTTTTTTTTTTTCCTTTAGTGGACAGTGGACCTTTATCAGCACACTCTTGGTTATAGTCTTCTGTCAACACTTCTTAAAATCACTGCTCATAAACAAACATTTACGTCAGATGTTATACCACTGAACAGGCTGCGCAAATTTCCTAAACATGGCCGGAACCCAAGACTGCTTAGTCACTTATGCATTCAGAGTGGGCGACTTCAAAAGTTCAAAAGTTGTCAATATTTACGAGGGGAAATTTACTTCTATTCAGAGTTTGGCGACTTAAATCCCAAATATTTGCATGTGGTAAGTTACTTGTATCTGAGTCAGGTTATGTAGCTGCTACAGAACATCTTCAGTTATTAAAATGCATGACAGCATGTAGGACATGCCTGTGACCATACCAGATTTTAGTAGCATCTTCACGGGACAAGAGTCCCTGGTTAATACATAAATGGGCAAATGGGTGAAACGAACAGATCCTGGCTACTGCGTGGAACCTGCTTCCTAACTCATGTTACTACCCACAAGCTAGCTATCTCAGCTATAGATTAGCGAATATGCTCTGGTGGTTAATATGCAAATATTTTTCATTTAACCTTTATCAATTCCTACATTTCTTAAGTTAAACTATACTTATTCCAGTTAGCCAGGTAGTTAAAGTGATGCATAGCGGACAGCTAGCAATATGCCACCTGCACTGCAGCTATCACTCAAATCAGCCACGCCCCTAATTATGCATATTTTTTAAATAATAAAATATAATTTTAACTGGTGGGTTACATTAAAAAAAATTATATGTGTCATGTATAAGAAATCTAGCTACTGAGACCAAACCTTTTTTTTTTGTTTGTTTGTTTCAGGCACTACATGGGGTCTGTGGGGATTCAAAAACAAAGGATAGAAAATGCAGACTGAAGGAGCTTCACTATATCACTTTACTGTCAAATATAATCAAAAGTAATATAAATTACAGATTCGGGTTTGAAAAAAAAAATGCATGCCCTTGTCTTTGTATTGACTATCACAATGTCTAGTAACACAAAGGTCGATCATAAAACATTGCAAACTTTCTTTATAGTAGTTATTGTTAACTAAAGTTATTTTTCATCAGTTGCTGTCTTATTGCCTCCTGCTGCTTTTCTTACAGGCACAGTACTTCTGTATATTCTAGCTCAAAGACAAATTGTTGGAAGGCACAGTTCAACACAATAATAATAATAATAATAATAATAATAATAATAATAATTAAAAAAAATCAGGATCAGGGATAATATTTCATTAGCATCCATCCTGGGAAATCTTGTGTATTCAAGTTTATAACAATTGTATATTTGTTTTTTTAATAATGACATTAGTGTTCTAATAACTTCTAAAGATATATGTCTGATGTTAGCTAACGTCCACAATTTTAGTATTGTCTCCTCAGTACACATGCATTAACTATTACAAATGTTTATACCTATTTATAGATATATCTGTGGCATGGTGTTTTTTTTCCTGTAACCGTGTTTCCTTATAAAAAGCGGTGCTAAGTTATACTTCAGTCACACTGTAGCTTAACCCAGATATTGCATGCTGAAGACTCAGACCACAAAGCTTATGTGCTCACCAGAGCGTAAGATGACCAATTAGAACTTAATGACCGATTCAAGTTCACTCAACATCCATCAGTCCTCACACTGTCCCCATGGCTGAGCCTAAAAAAAAGTTTTATTTATTATATGAGTTATAATTAAAAGTTTGTGTTGATGATGATAATACTACTACTACTAAATAATAATAATTATATAAATAGTATCAGCATTCTTAAAGAGAGTAAGGGAAAAAATTATATATATATATATATATATATATATATATATATATATATAAAATGAATAAGTTCTGTTCCAGGAGCACATCTGTAAGTTGGATTTGTTCTTAAGTCTGCCGAAGAGTCTAGTACACCTTTGACATGAATATACAATGTAAAGCATACCTCGTGTCCAAAAAATTTAACCGCATGTAAACTTTTTAAAACATGGCTAATAAGTCATCTGTTTAAATTTATTTAAATTCAACCTAGGAGGCAAGAGACAGTGCAAATTGTTTTTCCTGCATTTGAACAGATGCCATTTTGTCTAAGAGCTGTTTTCCACTGTATTGGACTGTGAACTCTGTTTTGTTAGGGATTTTCCAAAATCAGGATTATACATCGATGGGACATCTTCACCGGACAGACATTTTCTATCATTGTGCTCTCGGACTGATTCATTTAAACCAGTGAGGCAGACTTATTTCTCCCGCACAGTATACTGTAAACTTTATATCACATACTCCAAGATTTCATTCAATAACCTTTAGCTTTGATTACAGCAGTGGGAAAATTCCTGCATGTTATTAACTTGGTTATTCAGTACACTCAGGTCATCAGCTGATTTTATTTTATTGCCACATAACGTTGCTGAGCCTAGCCCAGAGCAACTGAATGAATTAAGCTCAGATCATAATATATGTATAGTGCATGATGGGTGCATCCCTACATAAGCTTCCATTCTTACCCTGACGCACCCATCACTCTGGAATAGAGTCAATTTGGACTCATCAGACCACATGACCTTGACTTTTGTTTCAAACTCTTATTGTTGTGCAAATTTACAGTAAGCCCTCAAAAAAAGTTTTTTAAGTCCATCCTCACTAACGAGTGTTTTTTTTTTTTTATGGACACACAGCTGTTTAGTCCCAATTTAATCCTTAATTAACTTTATGTATTTTTTTTCCCGACCAAATTTCTTTCACTGAGCTGCCAGTGATCCAGACTCCCTCTGCCCTCCGGACCTGTCTGACCCATCCTGGTGCCCCGCGTCTGGTTGGAGATCTCGTCGCATGGATGCCCTGTGTGTCTCTTTGGAATGCGTCTGGTGTCTGGGGACAGTTTCACTTTACCATAAAGACAGTTCTGTCCTCATCTAGTGTTGACAGCTGTTTCTCTGAGGACTTGACTTGGCTGCGGTTGCTCAATAGTTCAAGATTGCAATTGTCTCCAATAACTACCTGGACTCCATATTTACATCAATTAACATCAACTGTTATAGCTGAACTGCCTCCCACCCTACACACTGTATAAATGCAGATCAATCCCTGCTTTATGTTTCCTCCAGATGAGGATGGGTTCCCTGTTGAATCTGGTTCCTCTCAAGGTTTCTTTCTTTTACCATCTCAGGGATTTTTTCCTTGCCACTGTCGCCCGCGGCTTGCTCACCAGGGACAATCTGCTCATCTTGATTCATGCACACTTACATTCCATACAGACTTAAATAATTATTTTGATTGTGTAAAGCTGCTTTGCGGCAATGACAATTGTTAAAAGCGCTATACAAATAAAATTGAATTGAATTGATTGTTCAGCATGAATTATCCAGGTTTTGATAATGTGATGATGGGTTCTTAAACAAGGTCCAGTGATTTTAAATTCTTTGCTTGATGCAGCCAGATAGTTTGTCACTTTTTGGCCTGGGACTGTGTATACATATTTTATGCTGATTTCATGCTACATCACAGAAAAACATAACACTGGGAGGAACATGCTATCTGCCCTCTTCCACATACATACGCTCTTAATCATGCTCCCTTGGCTGCCTGCCATGATCAGCTATAAACTTATCAGCTTAGTCACTTAATGAATACTTTTTCTTTTGCACAACTCTGACTCTGATTTTGACTAAATATAAGGTTGTACAGATGTAAAATCTTAAACACAAACAAAACGAATAAAGGTTGCTCTACAAACCCGGTGTCATTATATATATATACTCAGCAAAAAAGAAACGTCCTCTGACTTTCAACTGTTTTTACTTTTAGTAAACTTAATGTACAAACTTATTTGTATGAATTTGTATGAACACTAAAAGAGTCAACACCATAAGACATGAACTAGAAATGTTTCCAATGTGTCCCTGAATGAAGGGAGGCTCAAAATCAAAAGTACCAGTCAGTATCTGCTTGAAGTCCTGCAGTGCATCTCCTCCTCATGGACTGCCTATTGCGGACAGTCTGAGCACTGATGGAGGGATTGTGTGTTCCTGGTGTGACTCGGGCAGTTGTTGTGGCCATCCTGTACCTGTCACGCAGGTGTGATATTCGGATGTACCGATCCTGTGCAGGTGTTGTTACACGTGGTCTTCCACTGCGAGGATGATCAGCTGTCCTTCCTGTCTCCCTGTAGCGCCGTCTTAGGCATCTCACAGTGCGGACATGGCAGTTTATCGCCCTAGCCACATCAGCGGTCCTCATGCCTCCCTGCAGCATGCCTAATGCACGTTCACGCAGATGAGCAGGGACCCTGGGCATCTTTCTTTGGGGTTTTTTCACAGTCTCTTTAGTGTCCTGCGTTTTTAGAACTGTGACCTTAAATGCCTACTTTCTGTAAGCTGTTAAGGTCTTAACGACCATTCCACAGGTGCATGTTAATTAATTAATAATGGTGAATTGAACATGCATGGAAAACATTGTTTAAATCCTTTACAATGAAGATCTGTAAAGTTATTTGGATTTATTTGAACATTATCGTTGAAATACACAGCCCTGAAAAAGGGACGTTTCTTTTTTTGCTGAGTATATATATATAAAATATATATATGACATTACATAATTGTTTACAAATCAAGGACCAATAAATTTGTACTGTAACTATTAAAACTTTCCCATGGTTATAAAACTTTTTTTTTTTATTGTGCATGTCCTGCAATTTAACTGACAGAAGATAATGAAATCTTTCCCTTTTTAATTAATAAATCGAAATCCCAATGCTATTATATTTATAATCCATCTCCAAAGCAGAATGTGCTGTTAATAAAGCAAAAAAGAGGAATGTGCAAATTGCTTGAATTTAATACATTCTTTTTTAAGAGCCTCATCAGACTTTGATTTGCATGTAATTGCAACAGACTGTTAATGTTAAAAGGTATTTGATTGTCCTTGTTGACTGAACACACATGGCTTGCTGCTTTATAATGGAAATAATGGGCAGCAGAAATGTGGTCTAATTGTAGGTTAAGTCAAGAGAGAGAGAGAGAGAGAGAGAGAGAGAGAGAGAGAGAGAGAGATGGACCCTGTATATACTGTTTGCTCAAGTGGAAACAAACCGAGTCTGCAACACAATACAGAAACATCAGAAACAAAGTCAACATTCAATATATCATTTGGTCCTAAAGCAAGACGATGAGGTGTCAAAACAAATTGCCTTTCAGAAGTTGAGAGCTGTGGGATTTTAAACAACACTTTGACATAAATATAGCTTTCGGTTCAGGCTCTGGGGTGAAATGGTGCAGCAGGAGAGTGACAGCTTACATCTTAGAGAAGGAAAAAAATAAAAAATAAAATAAAATCTCCAAAATACTGCAACAAAGTCAACATTCCACTTTTGCTAGAAGTGTAGAAATCCAAAAGACTCCATTTATAACCACAACGAGAAGATCGATATTCTACATGAAGAGTGTGTAGTTGAGAGCTGCTTCTCTCTCACTATTTCTCTCTGAAGTACAACAAATAACAGACTGTTTTTGAGACCTTCATAAATCTGGACTGTTCATAAATATATTCGTCTGTCAGGTCTTAGTAATAGAGTGGGAAAATTACTGCATGTTACTACAGTATCACTGTAATTTTATTCCAAATATTAGTTAAGAAAATGAAGTTCCAGACAGCTGTATCTCAATATTAAATCATGACTATATTAATCACAACATGCCTTTAGTTATTTTTTTCTCCTCGTTTTTTCTCTCTTTTTAATTTTGAACAAGCAAGACTGAACCTGAGGCATAGAGAAAGCATCATTAGACAATGTCAGTTTCTCAATTCCATGAACCAAATAGCATGGGTTATTTTCTTGTTCCTTACTAGTTGTCTACTTAATAGAGGAAGTCCACTACATGCAAATGAATTCTGTTCTGAGAGCTCGTTCGTAAGTCCAATTTGTTTGCAAGTCTAACAAACGTTTAGCTATACAACAATTAGCTATACACAGTATTATACAAAAAAAGAGTGAGCAAAAGAGAAAATAAGCAATGTCTGAAAAAAAATAAGCAATATCTGCCATGTTTTCACCTCACTCTATTTGGTGTACAATTTTTGCATCCATCGTTATTGCTTGGCACTTCTTATCATGGGCTTGCCGAGGATACACACGTGATGGTGTACACTGGACATGTGATATGTGATTGGAATGCATGCATCACGCAAGTATCTTCAAAAGTTTGTAACTTATGTTTATATGTATTTAATTTAATTCAAAAAGGAGAAGTAGTACAGAAAGACAACAAACCACAAATATTTGCACATAAAAGACGTAAAAACAAAGTTTAGATGGAATGAGATGTGCCAACATCAGTGCAAATAAAATAACAAATAAAACTGTTGTAATTTTAATAAATGGAATTATTCTATTAGTGCAAAACAACTGCAAGTAAACAACTGTAAAAAAAGCAAAGAAATATAAACTAAGGTAAAATAGATGGTATAGTCAACTATGCATACAGTATATTAATAAATTAAACGTAAAGTGAAAATATTAAAATCGTGTCATACACAGTACGATATGCAGTGAAATGCTTATACTGTACGACTGCCCGCTACCTTAAAAAAGATTATCAATAAGCAATACATATGAATATAAAATAATGTTAGCTATAGAAAATGTAGCTTTAGAGGATAAAAACAAAATATAAACTTTGGAGTCATTATCACAAAAAAAAGTATACAGTATGCATACTATAAATAAAGACTTATTTCTTATAGAAAAAATAAGCCTGAACAGAGTATTGATTAATTCCAAATCACATTAAAAATATTCTTAAATAATAATAATACTAATTATACTAATGATAATAATATGTATGGGCAGTACTGCAAATAATATATTTTAATTAAGCCAGTAACTTTTAAAATGTCAGTTTAGCCCCGTCACACTGTGACATGACCATAAAAATGACGAATGTGTATCTATCAAGTTTGTTCTACTTCCTAGTCATGTGACTGTGACTTTTTCAAGGCATCACTCATGTCGTCACTAATTTCCTATCAGGCACGTGAACAGGTGCTCCACAGGTCTGAGATCAATCAGAGTTATTACCATGTCTGATCAGAACATTGCCGCACTCTTACCAAGTGCTTATCACACGCTCACCCCATTGTCATTGCATCCAGGGGGTCTGAATAAATACCACAACATGTTCCGACATGCTTTTCATCATGAAGTGATGAAGTGAATTGGATCCAACATTCATACTTAATTCTCTAAACATGACAAAGAAGTGCTGATAGCTTACTGCATGCATACCATAAGCACTAGAAAAACGTAACATGAACTTAATGTGGTCTTTTACAATGTGGCCTGGACCTTCCATGGTCATAGCACAAGGCTGAAGTGGTCATTAAGAACTCCACTGGCAGAACAACATGGTGGAGAAACTCAGCTTGATCACTAAGAGATGTTAGTTTTGCTGTTAAATGGTCAATGCAAGATCTTCCTGCACCCTGCTTCGACCATGCCCACAACAGCCCATTATTTATTTTAATGGTTTTACAAAAATGAGATTAAATACAATGCTCACCATTGGCCTCCACAGTCTCTGGTTGGACTACAGGGGGTCCTGGGTGGGTGGATGGATGTAAATTGCACTTTAAGATTTGTAGTATAATATTTAAATTTGTAAATTGGGGGTATTGGGGGCTCAGATAGTTGAGGCTTTATGTTGCTGATCAGAGAGGTTCAAGCTCTGCCACCGCCGGGTTGCCAATATTGGGCCCTTGGGGAAGGCCCAATGCCCATATATAAATAAATAAATAAATAAATAAATAATACCCCGTCGATGAGATTCAGGTCATCAGTTCCAAACCTGAATAAATGGATGGGTTGTAGCAGGAACGGATTCCAGCGTAAAATCTGTCCAGATCGAATGATCTGATCTGATATGGCAACACCAAAAAAAGGAAAAGCCCTACGGGGTAAAACAAACTCTAAATTTCATTTCGAACATTACCTGAAAGACTACTCTAGAGGTTAAAGGCAATTATTCTGAGCTGAATGTAGTCTTAGAGATTTATAGCAGGCTTGAGGAAAAACAAATGAGAAATTTAATCTGTTCTTTAGGTCTATAAGAAATCAGTACAATATTACAGAGCTAAACCATTCAGAGCTTTAAATAAGTAAAACATTATAGTTATTGCAGCCAGTGTTTAATAAATAGGACTGACATAATGTATATTGCATGGTAGGCTTTCTGCATTTCTGTCTGGTTTTTACATTGTGTGTCCAGGTGTATGGTTGTAACTGTTATTCTACCAAATTGTAGTTGGGGGAAACAAGTAATAGAATCATAATCATCGGTTTGTTTATTATGTTCCACTTATCCCCTCACAATGAAAATTGAAGGCCAAATGTGTAATTTTGCATTGACATTTTGCAATTGCATTTGCAAAAGCCACAAAACACGGCGTCTGTCGAAAACGAAGGAGTGCATAATTAAACACTGGAGGAACCCCCAACCAGAAATGAAAAAGAAAGAAATTACCTGTCTCGGCATTGTGTCACTGCAAAAATCTGCAATCAATTCCATTTCAGAATGTCACATGCAAGAACAAATCACTGCTGCAAGGTCAAATACAAAGTAGGGCTGGAAGAAACATTAGGGTGCGCATAATGGAATATTGACCTTAAATCATGTGTTAGGGAACAGAGGTGTCAGGGTTTGGCTTGATGGAAAGGATGAATTCACTGTATAATGGGTTGCCAAATATTTTAGCACCTGTCCAAGTGGATAGATATACAGAAGAAAACTAAAAGGGGCCCAGAAATTAACCTTGATGAACACCAGACGGTATTTCACCCATTTCTGTCTAAATCTCCACAGATGCTAAGAAATGAAGGCATCCGCACTGCAGGTCGAGCAAAAAGATTGACCACTGTATCTAGCACTGATTTTGCTAAAACTGAAAAATGTTGTTTTTGGCTAGATAAAAATATAAATGTTAGTAATGGTCCATAATGTATGAACTTGAGGAGAGCCTCAAGTTAGGGTTCATTATATTCTCTGTAGTTAAAGTTCTCAAATTTCTGGGGACATCTAGACACTGCACAAAAAATATAAAGTAAGCTGCAGTAGAACATAAAGTATTTAAACCCAGTGGTTAATAACTGACAGAATGTGGTCTGGATATGGACCCAGCAAAGTGTTTTAACAGACCAAGCCAAGTACTTTAAAAAATACTTCAGCAGAGATGATAAACATATGACAAAAGTTGGCTACAGTTCATCCACTCGAGTTCTCTGAAGATGACCAAGTGCGGCATCTGTAGCAGATTGTTTTACATTAGATTCAATCACAGGAATTATTTTGCCGAAGGTGGTTCATCTGACTAGGGATAGTTCAGAAAGGAAAGACTTTTTTAGTCGATTTTTTAAAATGTATATTCCTTCTTACCTTTGTAGGTCTAGTTAGGTCTTGTAAACTGATGATACATAGGTCTTGTTTAAACATTTCATTTGTGTAATCATCTATTGAACATGAATATTAAGAGGGTTAATTTTAAATTAAGGGCCTTACTCGAGTCCACGGTACACATAAAAACTGTTAACATCTAGTGCAAAATAAAACATAACCAATATAAATTGCCTTATTTATAGCTATGAGTTGCAGCAATTACAAATCAGTCATTGTCATTTAGTCATGTTTGTTGTTTATCCTTTTTAATGTGTTTTTTATGTAGTGAGACATTTTTTTATTTTAGTTCTTTATTTTTCATTTTACTAACATCTAAAGGAAGCTGGGAATTATAAATGGCTTGAGACTTTGTTAATTTATATACTTTGTTAAATAAGAGTCTAATTCTGTTCCCGCGTGGCTCTATCAAGCTGAAAAATTAGCTTGTGCCAGTGTGGATCCCTCAAACATAAATTAACTTGTGCATCTCTTAAATCCACAAAACTAGTGAAAAACAAATCCAAGAACTCGTCACAAAAAATAAGCAGCTTTGCCTAAAATGGTGAAGGATTTAAAAAAAAAAATAATTAAGCAACCCCCCCTCACACACACAAAAATAAATAAATAAAGTTAATTTCACATCGCATGTAAATTAATTTAACATGAAAACTCATGGTACTGTAATTAAACAGGTCTATTCTCCCAGTGGCACACAAAGGAAACTCATGGCTGAATAAAAGCCTCCAGGTGAAGCGATGCAGAGAAGGCTACAGTACCAGCTTTCTCACACAACACCCAGATCTGTACAGCTCGCCCTGTCATTAAACAACAATGACCTCTTTATAATAAACACACAGGCGCGCCAGCTGAGGCCCTGCTCCGGCTTTTAATCGGAGAAGAAAAGTAGAAACAAGTGGAGGTTTTAAGAGAGAGTAAATGGAGTCTTGGATGTGTGTGTAAATCAGATAAGAGAATGGGTAAGAAAATAAAGCAGAAATGAGGGGAGAGAGGAAAAGAGGGAGGGTAAAACTATTCCAAAAACTCTACCACAAGGTCAAAGACAGGTACAAACAGTGAAACTAGACAAAACACTGGTGGATGTGGAAAAAAGAGAGAGAGAGAGAATAATAAACCCCTTTTTAGGTTCTGTAAGCCAATGTTCCTCAGAACGAGGTCAGCGAAGGAAAGTCAGGCCCTGAGATTTTAGTAAAGAGGTGGAAATTACAAATGTTTTCACTGTTATATCATTCTGAAGTATTTAGAAAATTAAATATGTTTTTTTTTAAGTATTATGTTCATAAAATGAAATGTGTAAGAAATACACAATTTTAAATCCCTATTTTAAAAAAGGGTATGAAATCCATGGCTATAAGCTTTGATTCAATCACACATCTTGCATTTGACTCCAAAAGGTTTGTTTTAATTTCATTAGTTAGTGCAATTAGTTTGTAAAAAAAAATAAATAAATAAATAAATAACTTTACCCTCCTCTAGGAATCTTTTCTTAAATTTTTTTGGAGTTGTTTTAAATTTTTGTGCATTAATTAGGACTTAAAGTTAAGAAAGCTGACTTTTAAGTCATTAGACACCTTAATGAGACACATTTCAAATAATTAGAGCCAGAGTTCCCAAACTTAATGCAGCCAGAAATATAATTAATCCAAAAATGTTGTTATAGTATTATTTTATTAGGCTAATTACTCAAGTGTGCTCAAATTAGCTTACAAATAGTTTTTTACTTTGTACAGTATGTGTGTGTGTGTGTGTGTGTGTGTGTGTGTGTGTGTGTGTGTGTGTGTGTAAACAGCCCAGTAAACAGTAATTAATGAAACCAAGTTACTATTCGGTTGGACAGTGCTTTAAGGATTCTTGGGTGTAAGGTACAATTTGTGTTAGTTTTATAAGGGGATTGGCTACTAAGTTCTGTAGCGTCCTGCAGAACCACCCACCGATCTTCTGATGACTTTGACTGTTGCATCTGCTTCTTTGGCATACAAAAAACGGCAGCTTCCATTTCATTTTTTTTTTTTTTTTTTTTTTTTTTAAAGTGGTCGCTATATAATGTGCTGCTTTCTTTTCTGGCATGCAAAAAAATTCTCTGAAACTTTTAACTAATGTTTAAAAATCTCTCTCTCACACACATATATATGAATATATATATATATAAGATCTATAAATTTTCTAAGATCTGTAGAATGTTGAACTAAAGGTTTTATAACACTTTTTAGATTGATGTGCAGTAATAGTTGCTTCTCTAAGACCATTGCTTATGTCTTTCCCTCTTGGCATTATGTTAACACAACTGAATGCTCCAGACAAGCAAACTGCCAAAATGCCTGCTTTTATAGAGGGTCTGCACACCTGCTGATGAGCAATTAATCAAGGGCTGATGATTAGCCACACCTGGCTGCAACTTACACTCTAAAGTCCTGTGAAAGGTTTGTTTAGTTTTTTTTTCTTTTTCTCATTAATAATGGCACAAGTTTCAAGTTGTTATAAGTTGTTTTTGATGGTGAAAAATAGAGTATTCTATTATATAAAGTACAGATAAAGTATATATAAAGTATTTTCCTTAGACTTGGACTATGATTAAATTATTTTTAATGTTCTTGAACAAAAGAGAGTATTAACTTTTGTTATATATACAAACAAATACGAACAGAAACATTACAAACGACAATGCAATTTATTTTACAGCATCATCAGTCCCCTTTTCTGTCAGTTTTAATTCCACTTCGGTACACGATGACAGCTCGCGTAACACAGTGCCCTATTTAATGTCTGTCCGTGCTTCAACAACCGTGTGCCTGTCAGTCATCCCTCAAGGTTTATATCATTAGACAAATAGTGTATAGAACCAGACACAGTGAATGAATCAGCTTTTTTACACACAGTGCTTGCATCGCATGTCTCTTCTTTCTCTGCCTAAATTACTTTTGAATCTAATACCATAAGTTTAGCACGAATCCCGTATGGACGGTGATGTGAAACAAAAGGTTGCACTAAAACCTAAATATAACAAACAAGGCCAATCCATGGGGCCCCACCCTGCAACCCACAGCACCCAAAGGGTCTCTGCTGCCAGCATTCTTGTTAAAGACACCACATCACATCCCTTTGAGGCCTTGCAGAGCCACGCCCCGAGGGGCCAGGGTCACCCTGGTGGTACAAAGCGAACCTACACAATATTGGGCTTAATGATTTTTGTTGTAATGTCATCATAAAGTCAAAATAGGTGTTAATTATAAGAATTCGACCACTTGAGCATTTTTTTTTAAATAAAAAAAGGTTTAATACTGTAGATCAGCTTTTTGGAACCAATAACGTTATAAAGTGTTGACCGGAGATGGATACTCTTAAAAAAGGAAAAAAAAAAAGGTTTCTAGCTGTAAATTGCCACTGGGGTGGTACCTTTGGTACTGTATGTACAGTATCTTTTCCTTGGAACGGTTGTTGTGGTCAAAGTTTGATTTTAGAGTAAAGCTATAATTATGCGGTGAGTGCAGTTATGTACAGTAATTTTGGGATATTTTTAAAGGTGAAAGATATATTCTCATGGTATAAAAGATGTACCCACCCCAAAGACAAGGATAAGTCCAGATTTGAGCTTGATAATAAAGATATCTGCTTAGTAAGACTCAACATACTGTACTTTAGGAACTGTATGCCAAATGAAAAGACGATAGAATACCACAGCAAAAATGTCTGCAGGGTGAAAAAGGAAAAAGGCTTAGAATGGTATAAATTAACATTTTTCCTATACAGTTATATCTGATTGAAGTGAGCATTCATGTACAAAATATCTTTTCAAATGAAACCCTGATGTATCTTAAAAGCACGATGGGGGAAAAAATGGTCCACCTTCTTTTAAGGCTTTAAACAAATCCCTAAATTATGTTGGTAGTTAGACATCATAAATCAAATCGTTTCAACTCATGGCACAGAAAAGAGGGAGAAAAAAATCTCCATATGCTCGAGTTTGTTTATAGATTTCTTAAAAACTAAAAAAAAAAAAAAAAACCCTTTGAGTGGCAGGAACTTAAGAAAAGTGCCTGTTAAGTCCATCAGCACTACTGTGAGAGCACTCTAATTGGCATGTGGTTGTGTCGGGAATAACTGGGTTGATTTGAAGCAGTTGAGAGATGGGAGGAAAGACAGTAACCTTCCTCAAACTCTGCAGGGAACGGGCTATGAAGCACTCGTATTTACTCCCTCCCTGTGTGCACAGATCAACAGATTTCAGTGTTTTATGCATCACGGCAAATGAAAGAGACACATGATTAATGTTCGCCCCGTCTCTTTCAAGCACCATCACAAACTCGGCCTCCTTACACGCATCCTCTCAGCATGCCAAAGCAAAAACAAGCTTCCTTAAAAGAAGATATTAAAGTCAAATACAGCGATGCTTGTATCAAATAAAATGCCTCATATGTTGGCACAATATCAGATGATTGTGGGGCTTCATGGAAGAGAAATGCACTCTGCATAAAGCAATTACTGTACAGGCAGGGATTTAAAAAAAAAAAAAAAAGGATTCATTCAAAAAAAAACATGTTTTACATTTTTTAAAAAGATACTATTAGCATATATTAGCATATAGAGCTCAATAGAACCTGCAAGCAAAGCATGATCTCATGCATAATTCTCTAGGTATATATTATTTATTTATTTATTTAGGGGTAGCATTCATAATTCGCTATAAATCTTTTATAATGAGAGTGCACGTCTAATGTGTGTACAGTATTTAAGCCAAGGAACACCTTCATACTTTATGTCCGTCAAGGGAACTGAAATAAAGAAGACTACATAGCACCTACATACTGTACTGTAAAAGGCTGTGCATTAGTCTTTGCGCCTATATCATCAGCACATATCATACGTCCTATAAAATAAAGCTATATACTGTAACATCTGAATATGCCCGTTATGGCAACTTTTATAAGAAAGGTTACAAAATGGCTACATCAAAGTAAAGTTACATCAAACTGTGGATATGCTCTTATTCGCCACTAATAATGGAAATGCCAATTAGCCGACTCTGAATGTCTTTGAAGTGTGGGAGGAAACTGCAGTACCCCGAGGAAACCCTCCAAGCACGGGGAGAACATGCAAACTCCATGCACACAGACCCAAGGCAGGACTGGAACCCTCAACCCTGTATAGGGACACGGTGCTAACCACAACATCATTCATTTTTCAGGGTTTTTGTCATTTAGTTAGCTAAGTTATATTATCGATCTGTAAACTTGTAACACAACTTCAGTTTGTTGCTTCTAGGGATATGTCTTCATAAATAATCCTTGATAAAGGATTTGAGTTTTCACAAAAGGCCTGTGTAAGTCTTAGAGTAAGTAGCCCTATAGATACTTCATAGATACTTCATGTAAAATTATATTAATAGTTCATTATGTACTGTACTGTATACCTGCTATATTATTATAATCAATACTATAGTATTATTTATAATACTTTACCCTTATAATATTAATGCTTTTATATTTGATATTATACATTTAAAAGATGGAAAAAACAAACATACTGTATATAATAGAATGAAGAATCATTTTATCATGTATAATGTGTCAAGATGCAAAATGTATGTACAGTATATGGATGGATTATGAATACAGGATAATAATGTGGATTCTTATCTCTCTTAAAGCAAGGAATAAAATGATAATGTACATTTTCATTCAGCTGCCAGCATTAAAAGCACAGTTGTAAGAACAGTGCATTCACTGCAAAAGACTTTATTGTTGAACCCGATCTAAATCATGTTGTGCCAACATTTCACATTGTTGCATAGCAACAGCAGGGCGAAATAACCCTAATGCGGTGAAAGCAGGGCGACGATTCAGTGTTCATTTCTCTCTTCTGGATAAAACACTCCTGACAAACCCCAAGAGGGACGGAGAAAGTAAAATCATGAGTAATGATCTTGCTGCAAACAAAGACAGCTTTATAGCAAGAAACAGATGGAAATTTCAATTTAGGGGAGATAAATAACTAACAGAATGCAATGATTGTAAAATTGCATATAAAATGTGTGCACCTGGTAGTGGTTGGAGGGGGCATTTGGCTTTTGTGTGTGCGTGTGCGTGTGCGTGTGTGTGCGTGTGTGTGTGTTTTTGCATGTTCTGCATTTAGCAGGAACAAAGATAAGAAGGAAAATTGCAAATTAGGTTTCAGCATTATTTTCAGTGCTTCATCAATTTGTTAAACTAATGAAATATGAACTGTGGATGAGGCTGGATTTATGGAAAATAATGGCAAGGACGAAAAGATAAACATAAATAAGAATATAAGACTCAGTTTATACAAAATGGAACCAAAAGCATGAATCACAGCACATAACGGATTAACCAATTTATCCTCATCTTCAATGCAATTAAACTGTCAACAGTTATTCTATATCAGGAAAAAAAAACACCACATTGCCAGAGTCTTTTTTATCCAATTTGTTTGTTATTGTTTGACGGTTTTATTCATTTTTTAAATAAAAAAAGAATCAATAAGCGAACAGTGTTTCAAAATGATGTACACCATACTGCACAAGTGGTATTTTACACTACAGATTGTACAGCATTATGGAATTATGTTGTCAATACAGTATGTACTTACTCACTTTTCACTCCGTCATCGTCTATACTGCTTTATCCTGTATTCAGGGTCACTGGGGGCCTGGAGCCTATCCCAGGAGGCTTAGGGCACGAGGGCACACCCTGGACCCTACGTGCCGGCGTGAGTCAATCACTCAAAGTTTTTTTTACAGTAGGCTATGCATAGAAACTGTGATCCCTTGTGAAACAACAACAACAAATTCTCTGTCTTTGTTTCACCAGTTTTAAATTTGAAGGCACACTTCGACTGTACTTCCATGTTTGGATAGTTAGATTTTTTTTTTTTAAGTCTGTCCAAAATTAAAAGTGAGGTGCATACTGTATGAATGCATTAACATAGGTCCTGGTCATTATAAATTGTCCTGCTCTGCACTTTAAGAATGCACATGCAATGTAAGTAATCTGGGCCAAAATCTACAACACTTTTTCTGTGCAAAAAAAAAAAAAAAGGAATTCCAATGTTAAGAATACAAGCTGTCCCATTGAGCTAAATGGATTTGGAATCTTTTAAAGTTATGGTTATTTTCTACAAATTCTACTTTTTTTTTCCTCAGATCTAGCTGTCTGGCTAACCAGATCTAGCTGCATGGGAAACAAAAGAGTTTAATTTGTACTTAATAAAAAATATTTCTCATGCACAATACTATATGTCTCAGCTGAACTTTAGATTTTTTTTTTTGGAATTTGGCCCTGAATACTTACACACTGGATGACAAATTTAATGGTTGTTGTGCAGAGAAGAAAAAATTATATCAACTACTTATACAACTAAATTATATCAAGTACTTATATGCACCTTAATTTTGAAAGACTTGAAAAAACAATCCCTTTAACACGTTATGCTGCCGGAGGCCTTTTATCCTTAGTAACTGCCTGGAGATCTTTAGGATAGAAGACTTTTTTTGTGTGGGGTGGGGGTAAAAGAAATGTATTTTTATATTTTATATTTTTATTTAAATAAAATATATTGATTATTTGAACAATAATCTAACAATAATTACATGTGCTTATTTATAAAACAATCCTGGTATACCCTAACTAGGCAGAATAACCCCTATTATCACTCAGTTAAATCACTCCATCACAAGCCACTTTAAATAAATCACTTTTAAGCATATTTGCACTGCACAAGACACTTTAAATATGTGGATTGCACAACCCTGCTCATTACCATTTTTTATTACCATTTATTCTAACTTCATTTCACACAAAAACGACATAAATCTATACCTACTTTGTACAGCTGTTCTTATTGTTCTATATTTCTTCATATATTTTCTATATTGTGTATTTTTGTTGAACAGTTATTTTATTTTTTATTCTTTCCTAGTTAAATGTATCTTTTATTTTATTTTTCATATTTATTTCCTATTCAAAGTCTTTCAATTTAAAGTCACGAGCAGGGGTCTAGGCATTTCACTGAATATTGTACTGTGTATGACTGTGTATGTGACAAATAAAATTTGAATTTGAATTTATTATAGGTGACCTATCTAGTGGCACTAACAAATTCTGATTTAGCACAAGCAAATCTTGCAACTGTCTTGATTCTATATTATATGCTTTCATCCATATGCTCCCTGAGTTCAACTGCCATTTAGTATAACACTAATATACAGTAATGCTCACAAAGGACATTTTGTACCCTCACAAACTAATTCATACCTCATAAATAGAGGAAATTTGTTACATTTGTGGCCACATATAAAGAATAAAATCTATTATGTGAGGATGTAAGGTGCCATGGTGGCTTATTGGTTAGCATGTCACCTTGTACCTTAAGTGTCTGGGTTTGAGTCCCGCCTTGGGGTCTGTGTGCATGGAGTTTGGATGTTTTCCCCGTGCTTGGTGGGTTTCCTCTGGGTTTCCTTCCACAGTCCAAAAACATGCAGATTAGATTAACTGGCATGCCCAAATTTCCCTTAGTGTGTGAATATTGACCAGAGGTTCTACCATGGTTGTACAAATGGGAGTAAATACAATGGTCATTCGGTAAGACTTCACGGTCCATAATTGGACTACAGAGATTCCTGGGTGGGTGGATGGATGGATGGATGGATGGATAGATGGATGGGTGTATGGATGGAAGATAATTTAAACACAAAAAAATTCATTCTGTTCACATGTCAAATTGACACTCTTTACAATCTGCAAGGATGTAGCTAAGGTATATGAACTAATACATCAAATCCAAAATACACATAATATGCCACATAGCCCCAGTACTGACATTCCCAAATTTGATCTTCAATACCGTGTTCTTAAAGACAAAAAAAAGGAGAAAACACAGTCGGCACTACCTACTTAAGAATGAAATCCTAATACAGGCAACTGTACAGGCATTTGGGGCACTAAGCAGATCCACACAATCATGTGAAATTCGATTGTAGATGATGTTTTCAGAATTGTGTTCTGATACCCTCCTTCATTTTTGTGCAGAGCATTTCAGGCTTACCAGGGTACAATTGAGATTCAGTTCTCAGACTGTCTTTTAATTTAATGTAAAAATTTAAGCTAAATCAGGTACATATGGTTCTTATCTAGTGTTCAGTCAAATATTTGTCCTTGTATATACAGTAGTAGATAGGAAATAAAGCAAGAAAAATTTTGAATAATATTGATATTTGGACAAGCTTTATTATTATTATTATTATTATTATTATTATTATTATTATTATTATGTACTGTGTATTAATAAATTTAGGATGTTTAACTCTAATTGAAACTGCTTTGGGTGCACGGTGGCTTAATGGTTATCACTATCGCCTTACACTTTCAGGGTCTGGGTTCAATTTTCAGCCAGGTTCGATTCCCGCCTCTGTGTGCATAGAGTTTGCATGTTCTCCCTGTGCTTGGTGGGTTTCCTCCGGGTACTCCAGTTTCCTCCCACAGTCCAAAGATATGCAGATTAGGCTAATTGACATTCCCAAATTGCGCGTAGTGTGTGTGTGTGTGTGTGTGTGTGTGTGTCCTGCAACAGATTAAGATATTAATACACCCTGCCAAACACATTAATACATGGTACACAGTAGTAATAATAATAAAAGGTTTTACAATGATCAATGGTATTGCACTTCTTTCTTCTTGCTTTATTTCCTCTTTAGATTTATTAATGACTGTTTTTCTTTTCTTTGCATTAATGCTACTTTCATTAGATTAATGCTTCAGAGGCATGGTAAAAAAAAAGTAAGCCATATGCAAAGTCAAACACTCAACACAGTAATAATGGCATCCTAATCACATGGATGGCATTCTCCTTCCTCAAGCCGTTGAAGCGCGTGTGCTTTATTACAAATCATTGTATTTATCTCAAATTCTTTATAAAATAAGATTCATGGCAGGCCATTCGTTAATACAAGCTGTCTGTTCTTAACCCGGAGAGTGTCTAGACCCCCCATGCGTTTTTGCAACAAAAAAAAATAGGTTACCGTAACATGTTTATTTAGAATTCTCTAAATAGAATTCTCTGGTGTCATCACCTTGCATTTAACTGTCAGATGTAAAGCTTTAAGAATTCAACTCAACATTTTTCAGTATGCTGGAGCCATGATTGGATTGCCTGCTTCACCTCTGAAATGCAGGCCTCCCAGGAACTCCCAAGTATGTGGAAAAGGCTTTTAGCAAAGTCAGGACTGTACTGTAGGAGGAATATGGCAAAAATTTCCAGCCGAGTCCCATAATATAGAAGTGGTGTGATGGGCAGTATAAGATCATGCATTGTCCTGCCAAAAAGGGAGCATTATATTACAGTACACATTTCTTAGACCCACGTTAGTCCCAAAAAACATACAGTACGAGCCATACTGTAACTTAACCTGCGGGTACAAATGCTCTGAATTTGTTCACTTCCATTGTTTTGATGGATGCTTCAGGTCAGGGGGGATGATGCACAGAAGTTTTATCATACTATAGATGACAATGAGATCAAGTAAACGCTGGATTTGCATGTCAAAATGTTTTCTTTAACTCTCTGCAGATTAGTAATGCCGGTCGAAGATGGAAAAGAGAGAACCATCTGGGTATCCTTGGAGTCCTATTTGATTTGACTTGAATGCTCCTAGTATGTTTTTGACACTAGCTACACAAAATAAGAATTCCAGAAAAATCTCCTGGAATCATTTTTAGAAGGTTCTATTATCTATTGATTGAACACGACAGATGTAAGGGATGAAGTCAGACCTTGGGATCAATGCTCCTTCAGTGCATATTCTCAGCGTTTTATCTTAAAATAACTGACTGCAATGCATTGTCGGATGTACTGTAGTACCCCAGCAAAAAAAAAAAAAAAAAATTGGCTGAACACTTGGAAATTGTGCTATATATACACTGTAGTATGTCATCCGTTGTTGTTCTGTTACTATGCACAACACACCACTTTTGGGTTGAGTTTATTATGAGTCATGGGCTAATTTGTGTGATTTGTACAAAATGTCATTTCTGAGCATCGTAGTGGTGTTACACCGAAACCTGCACCTTTCTTCACACTCCTACATCGTGTTTATCATTTCCTGATGTAAAGGCACGCTGCAGTTGAACTCTGGGAATTGTCTCTCCCTCCAGCAGCTGGAACGAGCATATGGATGAGAGCGTATAGACTCGAGAGAAATGCAAGCTTCGTCGGTGTTAAATCCGAGTTTGTTATGCTACCAGATAACTCTGTAATAGAAATTAGCCTTCTTCAGGCTTTACACATTAGTTTTTGGTACTGTACTGTAGATCGTGCTGCTCTTATGATTTGACCTAAAGATATGTTAATGGGAAGGCTGATGGGAGAATTCAAGTACTTTTATGGATTCACACAGCAAGAGTACAATTATGGGTTTATGTTGAGAGCGAGAGAGAGAGAGAGAGAGAGAGAGAGAGAGAGGAGAAGAGCTACAGGCACACACTCAATCAGTGCACTCTGTTAATTGGGCCTGTTTTTTTCCCCAAGGGTGACTTTCACTTCCCTTGGGTCATTTGCATATACACAGAAAATGAGATTGATTTTTTTGCTAAAACATCCCTAGAGTAAGTTTTTAAGCAAACAAGAAAACAGCATCAGACAGGTCTACTGAAGTTGTGTGCAAAACTCATGAAAACTTGATAACACTTGAAATGAAAAATGTGAAATTAAGAACTTTTACATAGACAAAAAAAAACGTACGTTTGTGTATTTTGCATGTTTGGTTTAATGAATATCCAGTACAATACGAGATGTTTTTATTCAAACAGCGGTTACAGAGGATGGAGTCGATGCAAATAGATTCATTTGTCACCCACAGTGTTATTTATAACAGCTGAAAAGCCACTTCACAATAACTGCCTGTTTCACTTAATATTACCCAGGTGTATTTTAGACAATTAAAGACAAAATTTAACCATCATTGTTTTCCTAAAATTACACCAATCGGTCAAAACATTACAACACAATACATTATGCCTGGTATCGTGTAGGTTTCCATTGTGCCACATGGGCAGCTCTGGCCTCTTGCAGTATGACCTCACATGACCTCTGGTGTTGTGCTGTGGTGTCTGGCACCAGGACGTTGGCAACAGGTAATTGGAGTGCTTTATGATACAGGGTGGGGCCTCCATGGATTAGACTTGTTTGTCCAGTGCATCCCATGTAAGCTTAATCGAATTGGGATCTAGTGAATCTGGAGACCAGATCAGCGGCCTTGGGCTCTTTGTCTGCATGGCCTGGTTTGCTAAGTGTTCTTGTGCCTTTTTATTTATGGCCAGCCTTGATTTCTCTTCAGTGAGTGGTGCTGCATTGGCTTTTATGTGTGATTGGACCAGACAGGCAGACCATTGGTCCCTGCAGGCATGGGTGAGCCTTGGATGCCTATGATCCTGTCACCAGTTTACTGGTATGTAATCGATGTAGATGATCGGTGTATGTCTCAATACCTTAAAATAAGTTTTCTTAACCTTATAGACTTATTACAATGGGGAACTCAGTTTTCATATTTAGACCACCTTAACTTTGATTATTTTGTACAATTTGCATTTTTCATCCAGAGTTGCGTTAATTTTTGGCCGGGAGGGGAATACGTGACTGGACTGTTGAACCATTTCATAGCGCCTTCTTCCCCAGTCATCCCAGACTTTAAATCCCAGGAGTTAAAGTTGCGTCCAGTTCATGTGTAAAAGTGATTCCTCATGCTCCCAGAAACACTTTTTCACAACCTAAGTCTAAGAATATTGGCCGTTCCATCAGGGAGGTAAAACTCCATAAATGTGAAAACCTATTAGGGTTAGGGTTAAAAGAATTGTTACAAGTTGAACCATATTAATCACTGCAGTAAATATCCAATCAAAGGTTTATAAGCACTTATTTAAATCCATCCATCTATTTATCCATCCATCCATCCATCCATCTGTCAACCGCTTATCAGGTTTCAGGAGAATCAGTTCCAGCAGGGAACCCCAAACTTCCCTTTTCCTGACAACCTTAACCAACTCTGACTGGGGGTTCCTGAGAAGTTCCCAGGCCAGTGTGGAGATATAATCTCTCTACCTAGTCCTCTGTCTGCCCCGTGGCCTCCTTCTAGCTGGATGTGCCGAGAACACCTACATAGGGAGACATCCTTACCAGATGCCAGATCCACCTTACATTTTTAAGGGAGAAGCCAGCTACACTCCTTAGAAAAATTATTATTTATTTTTTTTTTTTTTGCGATATTGTTTATTTGTCATGACCCGCCAATCATGCCCATACTGTAGGTGAGGGTAGGAACAACAAGTGACCAGTAGATCGAGCGCTTTGCAAATGCAAAGTTAAACATTATGTAGAAATTATGGCATTTATAGTTTTTTCACAATTTTGTATTAATTTGTCAGGTTTTAATTATACTCTACCAATAGACTCTTTATGATTTGAAATTGCCACAACAGATTGCTCATGGTTTATTCATGATCTTAGGGCCGGAGAGTTTAAAGTAAAATAATTGCAGAAGAACATTGTGCTTGACTTTGCTGTGGTTAGCTGTTTTAAAGCAAAATAAAAAAACACAGCAGACATTTGTCAGCTTAACCTCCCTGGAGATAGACATTTTAAACAGAAATGTACATTATTGAAGGGCAGCATTCCAATAAGCTGATGCGAGACTAAGAAATCAAATGGACACAAATCCACATGGACAGAATTGTAACCAAAAAGGCTTTTAAAAGCATGCTGCTAAGAGGAATAATTGACTGCACATGTGCTTTCCATGGAGTAATCTGAATGTACTACTGATCACCATGCCAGATGAAGTTCTGCTACTTTATTATTTTTTTTAATGCAGATGTTGTATAATGGAGATTTGAATCATTCTTTCAAAAATGCTTTTTCATAACCAACTAAAGGCATTTCACTTTTATAATGAATTGTGAATGTTTATAAATATAGAATGTCAACACATCTTATTATAGTTCAGACTAAATTAGAAAGTATAACTGACGTATATGAATAACACATACAGTGTACAGTGTACTGGACGTACAGATGTCTTAGATATTTTGGTACACCGATCATAAAAACAGAGACATGCTGGACCAAACAGCAATTCTGTAGCTCTGAATTTTCAGTTCATATGATATAAAGATGTATTAAAATTACTATTGGGCCACATAAAGGAAATATATGAAATGTATAATATACAAGGTCACATTGTGAACATTATGTATTGTAGCAGAGGACAGATCTACTTAAACATCTTTGCAACCACAGACTTTTTTCAACTGTACCCTGTCAGTAGAGATGTACTTTAGGGGTAAATATTCACCCTAACCAGAGCCTGTCTATTTATTGATTGATTGATTGATTGATTGATTGATTGACTTTTTATAACTAAACTTTTTACTATCAGCACATCAACACATTTTTATTCAAGTTATTAAATTCTAGTTGACATTTATATGTCTATGTACTTGGGGCTACTGTACGTTCTAGATGAAACCCCTTTAAATTAAATAACTAACACTTCTGTAAGAACTACTCTGGTGCTCCTATTTCAAGATTCTATTCCCATGACCATGAGCATGGAGAAACCAAAAGTCGGCCATTGTTCATGTTTTTATCAAACTTTACTTGCTACTGTCATTTGCTTCGTGATGTCTCCATTGTTTACATTGATCCCACTTTTTAATGGTTTTTATGGTGTACTCTCACTGTTTCTGCATCTGATAATTACTAAACTTGAATTCCTCAATGTCTCCCATTCTGACCAAATGACCCAGTGATTTTCATAAAAGAACCTTACAAGGATATACACACAATGTGAAGACGGTAGGATTTTGTAAAATGACGCTATATCACTCCGTGATTCTCCATACTGCTTCGCATGTACAGGCATCTGCATGGTGCCCAAAGTCAGCAACTACACTATAATAGTGCATAAGTTATCCACCATATTCACTCTACTGCCCTGTCAGTGTGAATTATATTTTTACTTACGGGCATTTCCATGGTGTGTTAAAGAGTTAGGGTCCTTGGAGCTGTACCAATAAAGGAAAACATAATATAATTATTATCACTATACTGATATGATATAAAAATATAGTATCATTTTATTAAATAATGTTTACAGCTTAAAATGCCAGCAAGATCCAAAGCACAGTTCCTCTGAAAGTGGATTTGTAAAATACTTGAAGATCGGAAAGTCTGAAAATACATCCCAATTTGTTAGTGGGTCAGTAATAATACAAGGTATTGGATCCAGATTGGTGCCAGAGCTAGTGATTGGCATTATGGGCTCTTTTGTTTTGTTTTGTTTTGTTTGTTTGTTTTTGTTTTCATTTGCATTGCCGGTTTTTAAATTTTTTAATTCAGATCCTACATCCACAAATCAGTGAATAAAATGTCAAGCACTTCTGTCAGTAGCCAGAGGTTTTTAGGGTGCTTTATGCTAATATTATTTATACCCCCTCTAATTCTGGCCTCTAATTCTTTCTCAGAAATCTTTTTTATGTAGTAACTAAAATATGAATAAAATGTGTTCATGTTCATTTAAGAATCAAGCCAAACATATAAAAGATTCATTAAAAAAAGATCAGAACAGTAGAGCTGGTTTAAATGTAATATTTAAAAAATGATCGGTTGTATCCCTTCAAGAAATGAAGCCAAGCAAATAAAAATTTAATTTTGAAACAAATCAGAACAATGGCTTAATGTTTAAATCCAGTGAATCAACCACTTTGTGTAAGGACTCCAACAAAGAGGCCAACTAAACCAGCAGGACTCATGCTGTGAAGAATAAAGGGAGAAATGCATGAGAGAATAGACTTTCAAAACACACATAAACGGACGTGAATACATATTAGAAGGCAGCCACACTCAAATAAATGCTTGATTATAATGTATAAAATGTTTCTGAGCAGTCAGCTGAAAAACTAATTTCATTTTCTCATTAGAGGCCCGAGCCCAGGGCCTATTCTCCTGTCGATGTTTATTACTTTGCAACCAGAAAATCAAAATCATGAGCTTGTTCTGAACTGGAGCCGTGTATCACCACGTTTATATGAGGAGGGGAGTGAACGATCGCATGAGTGAACGAGAGAGAGAGAGAGAGAGAGAGAGAGAGAGAGAGAGAACATGGAAAAATATATAGCAGAATGAAGATGATAATAGGAAACCAGCTCATTCAAACTGAAGCAATGAATTTATAGCCACTATGACCTTTTCCTTTCCTGGGAGATTTGTTGCCATGCCAACTTGGGTCCTATTTTTCAACATTGTACGAAGTTCAAGAAAATATTCAGCCAGTGACTATGTTCTAAAATGAAAAAAATAATTATATATATATATATATGCTGAAAAATGCGATGTCCTACTGTATAAATTTTTTATTTTAATATTCTTAAAATTTCTTCATGAACTTTGTCCGATTGATATGGACCGTTCAAGCTTTGTACATTAGACATTTTCAGAAATGCCAGAGCGCTTCATTACATCTAAGGGAAACACAAATATTTTTCTTCCCTTAGAATTCATTTGTGCCACCAGAGTTATTTCAGAAACTGTTCCCGGAGGAGTTTTTACAAAATCATTCCTCATCCTTCATGTGTGTACCAAGTCTAGATACTAACACGCAACCTGTAAAAAATGAACCATTTTATTTTATATTGTTCAAATCCATAATAAACTTAATACCTTGATTTAAACTTTAAATGAAATGTATCGTCATATCATTTATATAAATGTAAAACCCACTGTCCATATGCATAATGTTAATGATAGTAACACTTTACTACAGTATATTAATTATTAAAGTGATACCCATGTACTTTATACAGTAACTCAGCACTAAGCGAGTTTGACCGCTTTAGTAAAGAATTAACACAGTATTAAAAATACTGTTCAATAAATAAAAATTATTTAGTAACGAATATTGAAATGCTGTGCTGATACCATCATAATGACCTTTATTGAGCCACTGATCATACACTCACTCACTCATCGTCTATACCACTTTATCCTGTATCCAGGGTCGCGGGGGGCCAGGAGACTATCCCAGGTAAATTTTGGCTCGAGGCAGGGTACACGCTGGACAGGGTGCCAATCCATCAAAGGGCATACACACACACACTCACTCACACACTCATTTACACACTATGGGCAATTTGGGAATGCCAATTGGCCTAACCTGCATATCTTTGGACTGTGGGAGGAAACCAGAGTACCCGGAGGAAACCCACCAAGCACTGGGAGAACATGCAAACAGAGAGCCTGGCCAAGAATCGAACCCAGACCCTGGAGGTGCAAGGCTTTTAGACTATTTTAAGGCGAGCTCAAGTGAACCCAGGACAAACATTAATGGGAAAACAAACTCTTTTTATTTCTCTATATAATCCCCTGCTACACTAATGCACTTATTCCAGTGTTGCACTAGTACATCGATACCATCAAGGCAGCAAAAAAAAAATATTTCAGTACACCAGAGTCATGATTGGACTGCCTGCTCCACACTGGCCTCCCAGAACCTCCTGTGGAAATGACTTGGAGCAAGGTCAGAACTGTACACGGGGTGTGGAAATATCTTGTAGATAGGTTTCTTTAATGTGCAAGTGGTGTTAATAAATGATTGTGTGTTCTGATTCCACAGACAGATTTATAATTTGGGAACACCAATTAGCCAAATCGGCATGTCTTTGCACTATGGGAGGAAACCAGAGTACTCAGAGGAAAACCACTAAGTACAAGGAGAGCATGCAAACTCCATGCACACATCGAACCTGGACCTGCTAGGTGCAGGGCGACTGTGCTAACCACTAAGCCACTGCACCGCCACATGTCTATTTACTTTTCTTCTTTTTTTTTTTATCCCATACGCATTGTATTAAACCTTAATTTAAACTTTACTCTTTTTTTTTTGGGATATGAACAGCTACAGCCTGGTGTCCAGTAACTGGCTTGTTTGTTTGCTCAAAAACAATATTTCACACTCCAGTCCAGTAGGTGGCAGAAGTGCACATTTAGGGCAGTTAAACCTTTTCTGAATCTGTGCCCCACCCTCTTCCGTGAGCAAGACTCACTTTTTATAATAATCTATATCACTTTATCCTGTGTACAGGGTGGTAGGGGGTCGGGAGCCTATCCCTGGAGACTTAGGACAAGACTCTCTCAAGTACACTCTGGAAAGGGTGCAGGTCCATTACAGGACACACAAACACACACTCACATACAATGAGCAATTTGGGAACACCAATTTGCCTGATCTACATGTCTTTGGGCTGTGGTAGGAAACCGAAGGACCTGGAGGAAACCCACCAAGCACTGAGAGAACATGCAAACGCACACGGAGACGGCAATCGCTAAGCCAACGTCCCAGCATTTGTGAGCAACAAATAAATATATAAATTGTAAGGGGGTTATGTATTTGTTTTCTGTATTTGTTTTTTTTTTCATTGTTTTTGACATTTTTGTGAACATAAGCAGTCTAGTACTGTGTTACATTTTTGCAGAAATCTATCTTTATTTTA